>NW_027509813.1:380000-514393 GCF_048541705.1 Temnothorax americanus
GTTTCCACATCGGGATCAGGAACGCATCCCATGCGAGAGATCAGTTCCTCTAATTAGTAGCTATTATAATCATTTCCAATTAATTCTATTCATATAACGCTGCAATATAAAGAAAAAATTTTATAATATTACGGATGAGTTAATTAGTATAGTTAATCTCAGCGCCATAATTTAATTCTTCAATCAAAGATTGATCTTATATTATATTGTAATTCTTATATTATATTATATCGCTTTCTCTGAAAACAATAATGATATATTTTAATAAAACATTTTTTAAAGTATGAAAATAAATTATTATATATAAATTGTTATATTATATTATAGATAAATATACATATAATTCGCTATTGATTGTACATAGTGATAATATAAAAAAGTCTTAGACGTCTTTTATATTATACTAGCTAGAATGATCAAATTTGCATAACAGGGAAACTGTGCCTAATATCGCCCTTGTTCCTAATTCCGCATCCTATTGATCGAGATATTGATCGAGACTGTTATACATATACATGTTGCATTCTGTCAGTGAGCCGTGGAAGTTGTTAAACAACGCTGCTTTGGACGATCATTTGTTTTATTTCAGTCAAAACTGTGATATAAAAAAGTAACATGGCAGTTCATAATTTTAACGATGAGGTTTCGAAATTTCGCAAGAGGTGTCTTTTGGGCAATTCGTGTCGTGACTTGGAAGTAATAAATTCACTGCACGCACATGAACTTACATCTCAGGTTATTAGTGCCCTCACTAACTGTAAGAATTTACAAAAAGTGGACCTTACTTTTCTGTAAGTATGTATATGCTACATTTCTTTTTAAATACATATTATTGTATTTTTTTTATTGAAATTTGTTTGTTTCTCTTGCATCTTGATAAAATTATATGAATTTTCTCTTTGCAATTAAAGTACTGTACTAATTATATGATTTTTGTTACAGATTCAAATATTCAGTTACTGATAATAGTTTATATTTAGATTACTTTCTTCTTATCAAAACTTGCAAGTTGTCCTATATATACTGTCCTCACTGATCACCGGTTGGAATTACTAGCGCAGTGCAAAAACTAGGAAAAGTTATATCTTGATGAAGTGAAACTTAATTTACGATTTACCTAATAAATATTCCGTTATTTTCGAACAATATCCTAAACTGTAAAACTTTTATCTTATATTTTGTAATATAAGCGAACAATTAGTTAATCAATGGAAGGAAAGATATCCACATGTGTCAGTCTATACATACTGTTATGCTCCGTTCGCTCTTTGATCCCGGGATCGCAGAAATAACCACTCTCGTTATTATAAAAGAACTCGGATTTATTCAGGCTCAGAACGGAATACAGTAGAGTTCTGGGAAACCGGTCCGAACAAAACGAGTCACCAGATCAATCTGACAGGCGGTATTTAAATCAATAATTCTTTGCGTTTCCGTTGTCAAGGGACGCGCTTTGACTTGAAACTTCTGCAGAGCAGAGCCAATTTCAGCCCAAAAGTACGAATGTCTCGGCACGGGCGCAACACTGTTTAGCGGGACAAAAGTGGCTAATTTCACGCCAGGGAGGAAAGTTGTTACTTTCCTCCCGCCAAAGAGGGACGAAAGTGGTCACTTTCCTCCTTAGGGCGGAAAGTAAAGTAACGGGCAAATCTTAAAACATATATAAGAAGCTTTCCAGCAAGTGACAAGTCGACACAAGTGTCGTTTTGTCTTTGTTACTCATTGCCAAAAAAGAAAGATAAAACGACGTTTGTGTCGACTTGTGTCGCTTGCTAACTGTATCATGACTGAAGATACATCTGAATCAACATCTAAAATACAAAATAGAGGAAATAATCCAATATTTCAAATTCCAAAATTGTAGTGTAAATATTAAATTCACTAATTAATGCTTATTCTTTGTAAAAATTATATTCTTTAATTATATTTTAAAATTAATAGACGGCGATATATATATATATATATACGAGTCAAGCGCGGTACGTGGTGCGTAAATAGAGAATTAATAATTACAGAAGTAACGAATTAAAATGTATATACGTATATACATATATTCCAACTTAATAAACTGCGCGCCGATTATTTGTCGGACTTGAAACACAGCTATCGTTGGAACATTAATATTTTTCGCAATAATTTCTTTAGTTTTTTAAATAATTAAATTGTGTAGATTTAATTCCGGGGAGGGAAGGGTATTAATGTTCCAACGATAGCTGTGTTTCAAGTCCGACAAATAATCGGCGCGCAGTTTATTAAGTTGGAATATATGTATATACGTATATACATTTTAATTCGTTACTTCTGTAACTATTAATTCTCTATTTGCGCACCACGTACCGCGCTTGACTCGTATTGCTGTCTATTAATTTATTGACATTTTCACGAGTCTAATAATATATTTATATTCTAAAAATTATATTTTTTACATTTTTTGAAATTTTATTGTCATTTTAAAATTAAAATTATTTATATTGTTACGCTCGTCGAGTAAGCTCGCCGCCGTAACACTATCGCGCACTCCACACTCGCGCACGTATTTTGCGAAACTCGCAAAAGGAAAGAGAACTCAAAAGAACTTAAGAAATGCGTTTATTTCAAGCTCGTAAAACAGAACGCGTGCGGATTCCAAAAATCCGCCAGACAAAAAATCAATAAATCCATCAACAAACTCCCGTTGTCAAGGAGCGCGCTTCACAGCTTTCCGCGACTTCTCTACTCAGTGTCCAGCACGGGCGTAACATTGTCCCCCTCTTCTTAAGTTGTCGTCCCGACAACTAGAGGAAAGTTACAAGCAGTTTCTTTCTCTTAGGTAGTTAGAGAAGGACACTCCGACCGAAAGTGCCCTTTGGCACCGCACTGCCAGCACTCCTTTTCCTCACGCCCGAATCTCGGCCTGAAACCCGAATTCTTCTTAAAATTTGCAGAACTCCTTTCATCTTTTTCATTCCCCACCGATTTAATTTCGTTCCCAGCTCTGCCTTTTCCGAGATCTCTACTTTCAAACTTCCGCGAAAAACTATTCGCTTGGATGATTTTTATTGCCATGGCCCTCTCTATGGCGGCTCTCAAGGAAGTTAATCCCTCTAACTGAAGAGTTCGTTTTACGAAACCGTCAGAAAGCGCCGCAACGAACTAGGCGCACGCAATCTTATCCCGCACCTCGGCCGAGCATTCCGAATAGGCTAAACGCGCTAAACGTTCTAAATCCGCTCCCAAAACGGGCAGATCTTCTCCGGGTTTTTGTCTCCGATTAGTGAATTGGGTGTAAAACGTTTGAGACATATGCGCTTCGCCAAAACGCAACTCTCACCTATAGCCTCTAATTCAGAATAGCGAAGGCTCTCGAATTCGGTTACCCCATCCAATACGGCACGCGCTTTCCCTCTTAAGCTCGAGGCTAAAGCCACGGTTCTCGAAGATTCCACCCAGCCATTCGCTTGCGCAATTAAATTGAACTGAACTAAATATTCGCGCAGAGGAACAGTCCCGTCGAACGTGTCGGGCTTTAATTTATAACCGAGCGCCGTCTCACTCGAACCTCCACACGCGGTGCGCCCCGCACACGAGCCCTCGCCCGTGCCCATTACACGCAGCGGCTCGACCGAATTTCCGCACGCGGCGCGCCCCGCACACGCGCCCTCACCCGCGCCTATCTCACGCGTCGCCTCATTCAAAATTCCGCCGCGAAAAACATTATTGCAGGGACTTAGCTGATGTACGGCGAGTTGCTCCTGAAGACGTGCCACCGTAGCATCGCGTTCCTTCAGGCGAGCCTCTAACCCGCTGCGGAAAAGCTGTTGCTCCTGCTGCTCCAGCCGCCGCTCCTGGCGCAGCTTTTGAAGCTCCAAGTAGACAGTTTCGAAAGCACCCGCCTCTGCCTCCGTCGCCCCCGCATCCTGCGGATGGGTCGCGCCCGCCTCCGTTGTTGCCGACGCCGCGGCCTGCGAACGGGTCCTTGGCGGGGTGTGCGTGGTCGTCATCCTGTTCGGGATACTGCGTTCGTCGCCTCGTATCCCGGATGAGCCCCCAAAATGTTACGCTCGTCGAGTAAGCTCGCCGCCGTAACACTATCGCGCACTCCACACTCGCGCACGTATTTTGCGAAACTCGCAAAAGGAAAGAGAAAATGTTACGCCCGTGCTGGACACTGAGTAGAGAAGTCGCGGAAAGCTGTGAAGCGCGCTCCTTGACAACGAGAGTTTGTTGATGGATTTATTGATTTTCTGTCTGGCGGATTTTTGGAATCGTAAAACAGAACGCGTGCGTATTGTATTATCTTATTCACCGCCATATTAATAGAATTAGTTGTTTTAATCGAGTAAGAAAGGTACATAATTGTAAGGGGAGGAAGCCACTCGTTAAAATGTATTATATTAGTCAGGATTTATTACTGAATACAGAATCGTGAAAACGAGAGAGACTGGCTCTTTCGGTGGTCGTTGCAGGACTGAGCCTGTTTTCCCGTTGCCGGGACGCGCTGCTTTTTAACAAAATAACGTCGAACATAAAACTAACGCTCTTGTCGCAAAGCGGGCACGAAAATATTTACGCGACCGAAGGACGATCGAGTTGCTATGCCGCATTATACTATAGTTCCTACAGTTTCGGCAATCCTGACTCAGAATCGTCCTCGATTTATTCATTGAAAGGATAACGCATACAACAATAATTATTAAACATAGTGTGACGTCTTACAAGCTATTTATCCCTAATGGTCTACTTAACATAGGGTCGCATGTTTTTGGCTTCCCAAACGCCTTGATACTTTTTTTGGGTGTTTTGAAATCCTGAGATATCGGAAACTAAGTATCGGTCATTTCGCAATTCTTTCGCAACAACATATGGCCCTTTGTATTGAGGAACCCAAGCAGCATTTTTCGGTTAACTTTCCGACTAAGGACTACTTTTCTACTAATCACAACGTTGTAAGCGGTTCAAGAAAGTTATAAAATGTAACTTATAATTACTAACGTTTTTTGGACGTTGTCTAAACGTTAAAATTACGACGTGCTTTTTTTATCACTTTCCCAACGTCAAATTCGAAACAGTTTAAGTCCTATTACCCGACGTTAAGATATTTAACGTTCGCCTGACGATATACTCTGCACTACACTTTTCGAGCGACTTTAATACGTAATTCCCAACGTAAACCAACGTTTTGTTATCAAACGTTGTAAAACGCTAACGTTGTAAAACGTCGCCTGTGGTCATTTCTGACTGACGGTTAGAAATCGCGAGAAATGGTAACAAATTCTGCCTAAATGAATGTAGAGCAGATTACTGCTGCATCAAGCGGGCATCGTCGACGGCAATTCGCGGCGTCGTGCGTGAGCTACGAGGACTATGCGACGAATGTTGACGATCCACGGCCGAACCGGTCTATCTCATCTCACGCGGTTATCGTCGCGTCGTCGGGAAACAACGCGCGCGCGCCGCGCGATTCACAGCTCGAGAGCGCGTTCGCTCGGCTGCACGGCTGCCATAACCATGCTTTAGATCACCATATAGATGGTATTACATAGGTCGGATTTGGTTAAGATATACGACTCATTCGCAAATCTAGTATAGAATTTTTAACTAATTGATACTTTATCGACATGTTAAGTCAGTTTGGCGACCTTGTTAAGACTTTTAGTCAATATAGGTACAATTTTGCCTACAGTGGTATACTACTTAATTTGGAAAAGTCTGAAAAAGTTAATTATTTTATACGAGAAGACAAATTTTAGTAGAATTTATCGCACCTTTTACTACGTAAAGTTTGATATAGTGTGGAACGCTGACTTCGCCATTTTCATTCCTCAAAGAGGAAGGCAAATAATCCGCCATTTTCCAGTATATTTAGATTTATATTTTTTAACGCACTTTATTAACAATTTAAAGCATTTATATAATATCTGTTGTTAAGGTTTTGACAACATATTTATCTTAAAAGTAGTTTCGACAAAAAAAAATTAAAATCTACACTTTGGAAAATTTTAGTTATTTATTAGAATATTTAGTAAATTGGAATATTTTAGAAAGGATTCGTCTAATTTTGACTTATCATTTCCACATTTATCAATAAAGTTAGTTTTGTTATACAATTTCAGTGCTGGGTTCGTGTATTTATGGCAAAATTACAATAGTATCAAAGACTGCGCAAACTATATTTTTCCTATAAAGCCATTTTATTTGTGCCAAATTGATAAGTACGTATTATGATACATTTATTACACCAATGCCGTCATATGATTTGAATGGAAGCACGAAAACTACACCTAAAATGTACGTTGTGAAAAAATAACCTCAGGTCTAGCAGAGTGTACAAAATCAAAGTTTACATACCAACGTTAAAACTGGTGGAAAAAATGTAACCTCAATTTAACTTATATAAGTCGGATTCCAACGTTGGTACAACCTAAATTTGATTCCCCAAATTAGTGCAAAAGAGGGTTGAAACGACGTAGCGAAAACGTTGGATACCAACGTTAAGTGTGTTTATCTTAACGTCGGGCGGACGTCAAAATGCTGCTTGGGAACGAGCTTCTTAGAAGTACCGGCAGTACTATCAAAATTACGCAGTAATACATATTCGCCCTCTTTATATACAGTCGGTTTCTTGTGTTTTTTATCAAAGTATTTTTTATTATATTCCTGAGAAGACGCTATCTTTTCGGAAGACCTTGCTCTAATATCTATTAGATCTCTATCTTTAACATTTACGCTCGAATTCAAGTATTCCTTGATCAGGTCATCTACTGTGCCACGTTGGTCGATTCCAAAAAGCAATTGGCTGGGTGTTTCATTTGTACTTTTGCTTATCGTGTTGTTTAAAGCGTGTTCGATCTGCGGTAACACGTTATACCAAAGTTGATCTTCCTCTTTATTTACAAGCTTGCCCAACATAGGAATCACTACGCGATTAATTCGTTCCACCTAACCATTGCTTTGAGGGGAACCAGTGGCTATCAATATATGCTTAATAACGTGCTTATCAACAAAACTCTTAAACTCTTGCGAATTGAAACAAGAGCCCCTATCGGAGACAATAACTCGAGGCTTACTATAGTTGCTAAAATAATTGGATAGTGCTTTAATAGCTTCTTTACTTGCGGTGGTCTTTGTGGCGTACAACTTGACGTATTTTGTGAACGCATCTACAACTAGGAAAATATACTTTTTTGTCGCACACCGTTTATTGATGGGTCCCAAGTGGTCAATGTGCAATACGTCCAGGGGAGTGTTTCTTTTTGGTATCGGATGCAAAATGCCTTCCGTTTTTCCCGAATGTGGAGAATATGCTAAGCATTTCAAACAATTAGAGATATGCGCTCTTACTTTCGCTTTTAAATCAGGAAACCAATAACTTTTAAGTATTACCTCCATAGTTTTTTCTACCCCCAGATGCCCCATTTGATCATGATATCTAAACAAGATATTATTTTCCATATTTTGAGGAACGTAAAAGAGCAGATCATTATTCTTTTTACGGTAAACCAATCCATTACGCATCTCGAAGAATGGACTTTCTGATTTCTCTAGTTTTCCTACTAGTTCAATAATATCTTTATCTTGCGACTGGCAAACTGATAAGTTATACTCGAACGGATTATCTTCTATAACGCAAATATTAAAGGATCTACTGAGTGCGTCCACGTGCTTCATTCGATTGCCCGGCCTGTGTTCTACTGTATATTCAAAACTTTGCAACTCTAAGGCCCAGCGGGCAATTCTAGGATTAATATTCTTCTTTTGTAACGTCAATTTAAGAGCATTGCAGTCTGTAACGATCTTGAAAGATATACCGACTAAATATATTCTAAATCTTTTCAAAGCATATACTATAGCTAATGTCTCTAGCTCAAAACTGTGATATTTGCTCTCCGTTGGTGTTGTTTGTTTAGAGAAATAGAAAATTGGATGCAATTTACGGTCTGACTTACGCTGTACCAGTACGGCTCCGAAGCCGTGTGAACTAGCATCACAATGTAATTCGGTATAATCATGAGAATCATAAATGGCCAATATCGGCGCTGCTACTAACTTAGATTTTAAAGCCTCAAAAGCATTTAACTCCTTTTCAGTAAAAGTAAACGTGGCATCTTTTTTCAGTATGTCATATAAAGGCTTAGCGATTAATGCAAATCCTTCAACAAATTTGCAAAAGTACGAACACAACCCGAGAAAACATTGCACATTGCGCACACTTTGAGGAACGGGAAATTTTAAAACAGCCTCAATGCCACTATCAGTCGGACTTATGCCCTGTGAAGAGATGGAGTAGCCTAAATACTCTATTTTGGTAAATAAGAATTTACATTTGTCAATTCGCAGATTACATCTATTTTTGATCAATAATCTAAATACGCGTTTTAATACATAGAGATGACGTTCTAACGACTTAGTTGCTATCAAGAAATCATCGAAGTATGCTATTACATCTCCCTCACGGATCAGCTCCTGCAATATATCGTTTACAAATTTTTGGAATCTAGTCGGGGCTGTTTTTAATCCAAACGGCACTACAACGAACTCAAATTGGCCGAATGGTGTAGCAAATGCAGTATATTTAATGGACTCTTCAGACATGCGAATGTGGAAAAATCCATCTTTTAAGTCTAATACACTAAAATATTATTTATCTCTAAGAACATTTAATTGATCTTCTATCACTGGAATTGGAGAATTATCTCGTAATATATATTTATTTAAAGTTCGATAATCGATACACATTCGGTACTCTCCGTTTTTTTTACGTACAAGTACAACCGGCGACGCATATTCGGAGTTACTAGGCCTAATGACTCCTTTCGCTAATAATTCGTCCAAAATTTTCCTCAACTGTTCCTTTTCACTATACGATAATCTCCTCGGTGAGAAATGAAAGCTTTTTACATTATCAAACTTTAATGTCAGTTCCGCATTAACCTTGGGCTTTAAAGGACGTTTTGGCAATACATATTCTTTTTCGAACAATTTTTTAAACTCTAACTGTTTAGCAGGACAAATATCCGGATTAATTACTAACGTTTCACTTACTTTATCTGGCATATCGCTTATATTAATATTAAGAATCTCGTTATCTACATTCAGAATCTCGTCGTTATCTAAATTTTCCGCAACGTTTACAGGAATAGCAATTAAATTAACTTTAGCTCTTTTTAGAATGTCCCGACCGATTATCATAGAGAATGACGTAGTATTATCAGCAACCACGTATACTGACACGTTAGCTTCACTAATTTGATCGTAATGAATATCAATTGTAGTAGTTCCAACTACGTTTAGCTGACTGCCATTAATTCCACAAAATTTATTTCCAACATCAGTCGGCTTAATAAAACAATTGGGAATAATCTTTTCTTTCACAAAACTTATTGGACTCCCAGTATCGATCAACGCATCTACTTTAGTTTCATACTTCGCAATAGAATCACTCAATTTTATCGTAACTACTTTTTGAAATTCATTACTAATCAACGAGGCATCTACGTAATTAACTTGTTCTGATTCACTCTTACCGTTACATTCGCTCATTACATGCCCTTTTTCTCCGCATTTGAAACAGGTACCTTTCTCTCTCTTAGGCGACTTACAGTCCTTAGACATATGTCCAAATTTGCTGCAATTGTAGCACCGTATTTTGACCTGTGACGCACTTGACTCCGTCGACGCATCCTTTCTCTCCGACACCTTCGTACGAGACTGCACGTCCTTCTGCTCCTTGTTCTTCCACTTCAGCTCTCGTTCCGGACGACTTCTCTCCTCCATCAGATTGACACTTTCAAACCCCGTTAGCAGCTCGTCTTTCGAGGCGAACTGTTGAAGCTTTGCTTGATTACGTAACTGCAAACTCGATATACCCTCGATAACGTACTCCAAAATTTCTTCTTCATTCACTGGAACGCGATTAGCAAGTATAATCTTCTCGTGGTAATATGCATTAAACGCTTCTCCCTGCTTCCACTTTCTTTCTTCAAACTGCTTCCGCAGCTTCAATTTACTTTGACGGTGATCGTACATCTTGCGCATTTCAAGAAGTATATCATTCGCGCTGAGCTCGACATGCTCGGGGCGAGAGTGAAACCACTCTAACGCTTTGTCCTTAAGACGCGCTCCTGTGAGAATCTTTGCACTGTTGTCATCCAAACGATATGTTGCAATTAATAATCGGGCTTGCTTCTCCCAATTTCGGAACATGCCCTCTTTTCCTTGAAAATCGCTCAGCAATTCACATATTGCTTTCACGCTATGTTTCGATGGCACTTCCGGTCCTGCATCGTTCCGCGGGGCATTACGCAACATCTGGTTCTCTCTCTCCAACATCCGCATCTCTCGCTGCATTAACGCTTGTTCTCGCCGCATGAATTCCATCTCACGCACCACGTCTTCTGGCAGAGTCCCGCCGCGGTTCGCGCGTCGATCTCTCTCCGACCGCTCACTCGCATGCTCGATATCACTTATCGACGTATGCTCCGCCTCTCGTCGCCGATCTCCTGCCGTGTAGTCGTGCTGCTCGCTTTCATTTTGATTCTGTACCACACCGATCGCTCTTAATTCGTTAATCCAGTCGTTATCTGGCTCTGCCGCTTGCAATCGGGCTATCAACTCCGCCTTGCTGCCCGATGTCGGCAACTGCCGTTCTTGCAGCAACTCTTTGAGCTGGAGCACTTTACACTGGTATATGGCCATCACGTTTCCGATAACGATACGGAAGCTCGGAACACTGAAGGACACCTCACCGATACAGTTCCGCGCTTGAAATTACCCGGCAGTTTATCACGGCGGTTCGCACTGCGTCAACACTCGAATACCGATCCTCGATCCCACTTCTGAATTTGTAAGGGGAGGAAGCCACTCGTTAAAATGTATTATATTAGTCAGGATTTATTACTGAATACAGAATCGTGAAAACGAGAGAGACTGGCTCTTTCGGTGGTCGTTGCAGGACTGAGCCTGTTTTCCCGTTGCCGGGACGCGCTGCTTTTTAACAAAATAACGTCGAACATAAAACTAACGCTCTTGTCGCGAAGCGGGCACGAAAATATTTACGCGACCGAAGGACGATCGAGTTGCTATGCCGCATTATACTATCGTTCCTACATAATATTGCCGAGGTCGTTCGGCGGGACATTGATGCAGAAAATTATAACAAACATGTAACTTTCAAAAGTGTCCTTGTCAAACCTTTACAGAAATTTAATACTGTAAGTGATTATTTGGCTAGTAATTAATTACTTATTTTGAGTATTAAAATCATTAAAAACAGTACTTTTAATACTCGAAATAAGTAATTAATCACTAGCCAAATAATCACTTACAGTATTAAATTTCTATAAGGGAATCTTATTCACCTTGAAACTTGTTTGTTAGTTAGTTTTTAATAGATAATTTATGAAAAAACGTTTCTTACACCTGGTAAGCGGGACAAAATAATTCTTACAGGTTGTAAACAATGTAATATTTCACGAAAGTGATGTCGAATATTATTCACTTTGAAATTTATATGAGAGGTAAGTTTGAACTATAAATAATACGAAAAAAAAAATTCTTACGGCTTGTTCGTGATAATGACTGACTCGCTTTTTTGGAAAAAGATATGCTGCCTTTTATTGCTGCGTATAATGTTACAATGCTGCCTGTTCGGCGGTTAACGGACAAGAGCTAACTAACTAAACATGTGTGTCGTCTCTACGCGGCGAGAGAGCCCTCTGTTGATGGCGTCGACTAGTATCGGCGCTGCCGATCATACTCAGGGGTGCCGCTAGCATGGTACAAAATAGTTTCAGGCGGGAAGTTCAATCTCTCCCAAACATACCGCCCCCCTTGAAAGGGCTATCCCTTTTAATATAATAGTGTGCATTGACTTCGAGAAACAAAGCTATTCGCATCTGATAAATCATATCGTTATATGTCGATCTGAAACTAAAAGAAATGATTAGATATATCCAAAACACAAAAAACTAAACCTTTTAAAGAACAAATATTTGATAAAGGATACAATGGGCACGCTAGAGTCCTTATTATTAAAAAAAAAACTCCTTCATAGACTCTAATCCTCCCTTTGCAATGGAAGGATACATAATTTAGTAATAGGCCTCTTATAAGTTCCTTTAATAGTTTTGATCGAGGCTACTCGGGCTATTCCATCTGCGCCAGGGTAAATATTCTCTATACGCCCAACAGTCCATTTCAACGGAGAGGAATCGTCTTCTCGTATCATAACCATATCGCCGGTGGTTTTGTAGCCCTTTAGAATATCGCCATTTAGTACGTTGTTGAAGTTGCTGCAAATATTCGCAACTCCAGCGCTTCCAGAAATGCTGGTAGATTTGATTAATACGCTGCCAGCGCGAAAGCCTGTTAATCGGCACCCGACTGACATCTTGTTGTGGAGTGGACGTGAGAGAGTCTCCAACTAGGAAGTGACCGGGTGTTAAGTATGAAAGATCATTAGGATCATTGGAAATGGGTGTCAAAGGACGCGAGTTCATAACTGCTTCTATTTGAGCAAGCACCGTATACATTTCCTCGAAAGTTAATGCAGCATCACCTACAACGCGTTTTAGATGATTTTTTGCAGATTTTACCGCTGCTTCCCATATACCACCGAAGTGAGGGGCGTGAGGTGGTATGAAACTCCACTCTATGTTGTCTTCCTTTAAAGTCGTGTCTACTGTATCTTGATGATGTTCATTATGTAGCAATTGATAGAATTCCTTTAGCGAGTTTGCTGCCCCTTGAAAGTTTGTACCGTTGTCCGAGTATATGCATGATACCTTACCTCGACGAGCGATGAAGCGTTTGAGAGCATTTAAAAACGCCTCTGTGGACAAGCTACTCACCAATTCAATGTGTACAGCCTTTGTACATAAACATACAAAAATGGCTATGTATGCCTTCACTAATTTAGCATTGCGAAGTTGGCTAGATTTTATGTGAATTGGCCCGCAATAATCAACGCCGCTGTGTGCGAATGACTTGATGGTGTGACTCTATATGAAGGTAACTCACTCATAATTGTTTCGGATGTACGTGGAGCTGCCTTGTAGCAAGTAATGCACTGTCTGATGTGTTTCTTGATGCTGTTTCGAGCTGATAAAGGCCAGTATTTGTCTCGCACGACCGCCAGCGTTGTCTGTGCTCCGGCGTGGAGCTGCTTGCGATGCTCATGCGCTATAACGAGACGCGTGAAGGGATGATCAGCAGGTAATACGACGGGATGTTTCTTGTCAGGTGAGATTGCTGAGTTCCGAAGTCGTCCACCTACTCTTATGATATCTTGTTCGTCAATAAATGGAGCTAAACTAAGCAATTTGCTTTTGCGTGACACACATCCATTTGCCTTAAGGGAGTGCAGTTCTTGTTTAAATGCTGATTGCTGAGTGATTCTTATAAGACGACGATTGGATTCAAATAATTCCTGTGTGGTTAAACGATCTTTAATTCTAGATTCTGGCTTGCTTCTAATGTTAGTAATAAATCTGATGCAAAGAGCGATGACTCTAATTAGCTTGTTTAGAGATGAAAATCTTGTGAATATTTCATGTTTGTCGTCAATAGTGACTATAGACGTGAGTGTTGGCCTCTGCTCTGGTATTTCTCCTAATAGAGGTGGTATATTGGTGTTCCAATCTTGAGCTTCGTGCTGCAACCATGATGGACCAGACCACCACAGACTTGCGTTACTCAACGATGCCGGAAAAGATCCTCTTGATACATAGTCAGCTGGATTAAATTCTGAGCTCACGTGATACCATTGAGTCGGTCGGGAGAGCCTGTGAATTTCTCCAACCCTGTTTGCGACGAAAACACTCCACCTTTTGTTAGTTGCCCTTATCCACTGCAACACAATCTCTGAGTCTGTCCAATAGCCTACATCCTCTATTTCAAGGCGTACTGATTTCAATGCTTTGTCTGCTAATTGCACTAGTAGGACTGCAGCGGACAACTCTAAGCGTGGCAATGTAATTGTTTTCAACGGCGCTACTCGAGACTTAGAACATAGCAGCTGCGTTGAATGCTGTCCTTGTGGATTAGTAATTCTGACGTATAGACATGCTCCGTATGCCTTTTCACTTGCGTCAGCGAAGCCGTGAATTTGAATCCTAGAAGCTTGCTTACATAATACATATCTTGGTATGGTGAAGTTGTGAATTATACTTAACTGATCTTGAAATTGTAACCATGCGGTATGTATGTCCATGGGCACAGTTTCATCCCATGCCAAATTATGCTTCCATACTCTTTGGATGAGTATCTTGGGAACGAGTGTGATTGGTCCAAGAAGTCCCAATGGATCGAATATTTTGGACAATGCTGATAACATACTTCGTTTAGTCACCTTGCGAGAATCAGAAATGTTGATGTCATATTTGAAACTGTCGTTTGACGTATTCCAATGCATGCCTAGTGTACATATTTCTTCGTTTCTGTTGATGAAGTGAATGGGTTCGCCAGTATCTGCGCTCGACATATCTTCTAGTACTTCAGGACAATTGGATGCCCATTTTCTGAGCTGAAAGCCAGCCTTGCTCAATACCTTGGTGGTTTCGTCACGTATCTGCTTGACTCCGGCAATGGTATCAGCTCCTGATAATAAATCATCAACATAAAAATCGTCGAGAATAGCTGCTGCTCCTATTGGATAGTTTATCCTTTCCAGGGTTGCTATTTTCTTGATTGATGCAATCGCTAGGAAAGCTGCTGCTGCTGATCCATATATTACGGTTAATAGCGCGAATAAAGATATCTCATCCTTTTGATCGTTCCTCCAGAAAATCATTTGCAAGAAGATTTGTGCCTCGTCAATGAGTACTTGACGGTACATCTGCGTTATATCAGCTGTGATTACATATACGAATGTACGAAATCGTAATAGGATCATAAAGAGATCTTGCTGCAACGTTGGCCCTACCATAAGGCAATCATTTAGTGATATTCCTGTGCTGGTGTCGCAGGAAGCGTCGAACACTACCCGTAGTTATGTGGTTAGACTACTATCCTTCAGCACGTAATGGTGTGGTATGTAGTAGCGTGGGGCCTGCTGAGGTATTTGCTGCTCATCGATACGTACCATATGGCCTAAAGCTAAGTATTCCGACATAAATTGTGCATATTGCGCCTTTAGTTGTGGTTGCTTCTGTAATTTACGTTCCATAGCAATAAATCTTTTCAATGCTGTGCTGCGTGATTCACCAAGTTGCTGTAGTTTCGTCTCCTTGATCGGCAACCGCACTATGAAACGGCCGTCTACGTTTCTGGTCGTAGTTTTTTCGAAATGTTCCATGCAGAGTTTCTCTTCGGGAGTAAACGGAGTTTCTTCATGGATGTGTTCCATGTCCCAAAACTTGGATAATGTTTCGTTGATTTGCTGATTAGTGGATAAATTACATGCTCTGGATTCTGCCGGGTTGTAACTACACGTCTTGCCACCGACGATCCAACCTAGTTGAGTCTTTTGTAGCGTGGGCTGATTTTTATGCAATTGTATCTGTCCGACACATATTAGTTGCCAGAATATCTCTGCACCTATAAGTATATCAATTTCACCTGGTATGTGGAATTGTGGATCAGCTAACCTGATATTATTTGGAATCGTGAACTTATCTATGTTAACTTGAACTTGAGGCAAATTGTCCGTAATAGCATTTAGAACATAGCATTCAATGTTTTGAGAATAAGATGTATGCATTGATTTTATTCGTATTGTGACTGTGCTACACGAATGCGTTTGTGATTTATTAATTCCTGTGACGGACATGTTTGTTTGCCTTTGCACGAGATTCAATTTTCTTGCTAGCTTTCCTGTGATAAAACTAGATTGTGATCCTGAATCTAATAATGCTCTACATACATGAATGTTGCCATGTTGATCATAGACATTTACGCTTGCCGTTGATAATATAATCTGGCCATACTTATCTTGAGAGCTGTGATGATTTAGAGTGACTGTGCTAGACGGACTTGCTTGTTCCGACTTATTTGTAGATGTGTTATCCTTGTTGGACTTGTCTTCTATGTGTAGAAGCGTGTTGTGCTTTTTGCTGCATGTTTGACACGTTGACGATTTGCAATCCTTGGCTTGATGTGTAGTGGATCGTAGACAGTTTATGCATAGATGTTTAGCTCTTACTTCTTTATTCCTATTTTCGCTTGGCAATTTCAGAAAATCAGGACATTGAAATATATAGTGCTTCCCCTTGCAGTAAGCACAGCCAATGTTAGAAGCAGCTACGTGAGTATTAACCTTGTTAGATTTACGAGAATTTGACGCTACTGAATCGCTAGATGCCTTCTTGGATACGGCTGATAACGCTTTGCATTTATGTATCAAGAAATCAATGAGCTGTTTTAAAGTGGGCATGTCATTTGCTCGAATCTCATCCTCCCATTCTCTTGCGATGATTGAATCTAACTTAGTGATGATCAAGTGAATGATAAGATCATCCCAATGCTCAGTGGGCCTACCTAAGCTTTTTAACGAACGCAAGTGCCGTAATACGTCGTCAATTAACTTCCTTAGTGCTATACTATTACCCCTTGTAATTGCAGGTAAATCATATAACGCTCTTATGTGTTCCTGAGCTATCTCACGCTTGTCGTCGTAACGTTGCTTTAATAAGTCTAAGGCTTCTTGGTAATTATTAGAAGTGATTTCCAGCGATTCAATAACGTGCGCCGCGTCGCCTTCCAATGAGGAAATTAAATAGTGGAATCTTTGTATGTTTGTTAACTTCGGATTGAGATGAACCATCGACTCGAATGTATTGTAAAACGGATACCAATCCACGTAATTACCGGTAAACTTTGGTATTGCAATCTTCGGTAAGTGCATCTGACTGATGTCACGGACATAACCTTCATTTCCGTTCGGATTCGCGACCTCGATCTGCGTAGGCGCTAATAAACGTTCGATTTTGCTAGCAATACTGAAGTAACTCTCTTCGAAATTTAACCATTCTTGTTCTTGCTCGGCCTGAAGATCGGCTTTTTCGATACCATCTAAATCCTCGGCTAATTCTACTAACTCGTCAATTTGCGCTTGGATATCATTGAATTGATTCCAATATTCAGCGAATCGTTGTTTCCGCTGTTTTACGTACGCGATATCTACATCTTGTGGATCTATAGCATCGATCGCGTTTCGAGTACGCGTGCATTGTGATTTTACGGATGCTCGTTTTGCTTTAAGAGCCTTTAATTTTTGCATCGACATTATTACGAATGATGTCGCACAAGGAATGAAGGGAGAGGAAAGATGGAGACTCACCTCGTTGCGTTGTAATGCGCTGCAGTGCGCTCGTTTTCGTGGTTATATTATACTTTGCTACTTTTGCTCTTGTCGCATTTACGTGAGATTTATTCTGTTTTGTCAGCACATCCGGCTCGAAGGACCATGTTCGTGATAATGACTGACTCGCTTTTTTGGAAAAAGATATGCTGCCTTTTATTGCTGCGTATAATGTTACAATGCTGCCTGTTCGGCGGTTAACGGACAAGAGCTAACTAAAACTAAACATGTGTGTCGTCTCTACGCGGCGAGAGAGCCCTCTGTTGATGGCGTCGACTAGTATCGGCGCTGCCGATCATTCTCAGGGGTGCCGCTAGCATGGTACAAAATAGTTTCAGGCGGGAAGTTCAATCTCTCCCAAACACGGCTTGAACGTGGACTAAACGAGTTCTTACGCTGCTCTGAAACTAAAAATTAAGAGCGCCCACGACGCTCTTTTGTTGCAGTGCGCACACGGTAATTTTTCTTTAATGTTAGTAGATAAATCGCGTTTGTCACTTATGAACATGCAAAATAGATGGACAATAAAATGTGGAATAATTTTTCATTGTATATATATTATTCATTCTTTTTATTAAAGTAATACGTATAATGTATAAAATCAAATATTCTGAATCTCATCGTCACTGTCTGAATCCTCAGAGGAGAAGTTCAAATTGATATCCTAAATAATTTAATTCTAACAAGGGGACCTTCAGGCTAACGGATTTTTTTTTTTTGTACTTACTTTTTTGTACTGTACTTGAGGGTCATCACTCGGACATCAATTTCCCAAAGTATTAAGGCGCGCTTTTCAAAAAAAATTGAGAAAATCGACTTTGAAGAATTCCGAGCGCGCTATGTACATACACAGAATTTTAATTTTAATGTAAAATTTATCAAATCTATGCTAATTAATATTTAATCGTTTTCAATTTCGTTTTCAATGAAAAACTTACATCTTCTTATTTTGAATATTGGTACAAAAATGAAAAACGTCAGGTAGGAAATAAAATGGTTTTATATTTTTGAAAATTACGAGAAAATACAGCGCAAAAATGATATTAATAAAAATATTGTTTAATTTTTAAAAGTGAATTATATGATATAAAATATATAGTTTAAAATATATTGTATACAGTCATTTTACACGTCAATATTGCACGAACCAGGATGACAATCATCATAAAAGCAAGGGAAACAATAAGTTTCACGGCATCCAGCACACCTTACAAACGCAGATATTTTACAGGCGCAAGGTTTTTTTTAAAATGTCTATTGGAAAACATACTTCATTGACGTTCATAAAAATGTCTCTGTCATCACAAAGGTTTGAAGCGAATCGCCACGCGTATCGAGTCATGTTCTTAAAGATTGGAGAGAACAGCTGGTGATGTACAATAGATTGAATTTTAATGCAATTTTCTCGAGAATTAATTAAAATGCCTGTAAAATATCTGCCTGTAAAATATCTGCGTTCGTACGGTGTGCTAGATGCCGTGAAACTTACTGTTTTCCTTGCTTTTACGATGAATATCATCCTGGTTCGTGCAATATTGACGTGTAAAACGACTGTATACAATATATTTTAAACTATATATTTCATATCATATAATTCACTTTTAAAAATTAAACAATATTTTTATTAATATCATTTTTGCGCTGTATTTTCTCGTAATTTTCAAAAATATAAAACCATTTTATTTCCTACCTGACGTTTTTCATTTTTGTACCAATATTCAAAATAAGAAGGTGTAAATTTTTCATTGAAAACGAAATTAAAAACGATTAAATATTAATTAACATGGATTTGATAAATTTTACATTAAAATTAAAATTCTGTGTACATAGCGCGCTCGGAATTCTTCAAAGTCGATTTTCTCGAGTTTTTCTGAAAAGCGCGCCTTAATACTTTGGGAAATTGATGTCCGAATGATAACTCTCAAATACAGTAAGTACGAAAAAAAACAAAAATCCGTTAGCTTGAAGGTCCCCTTGTAAGTCGTCCATAGGATGACCGATTTCATCGTCATCCATTTCCTCTGATTGATCTGAAATTACATAATTCATGAATATTTGCTAAGAATTGTAGAGGAATCAATTTTAAATAACAATAGGGGAAACCGGGACTCGTTGGCACAAGAGGCAAGTTCGCAATGCGTTCCGTTTATGTATTTATAGCGAAAAAAAAACAATGAAAAAGTTATCACAAAATATTTCTTATATGACATAGGTACTTTTCACAAAGTTTTATTTTAATCAGACAAGTATTACAATAGAAAAAGAGAAAAGTCTGATTCAAGAGGTGACAAGTAAATTTTCGAGTGTTTCAAAATATCGTATTTATATTAATATTTTTATGATGAAGAAAGCTACATCTAAAATAATTCACAATTATTTTTCTGCAACAACGTTTTGATATTCGATCATTACAAAATAACTTTAAAAGATACAATCTTTATCAAGAAGTACGTATGTGTTACCCGTTTTGTGTGTTTCTATTACGTATTCATTAATTTAACGTGGACTTTTGTCGCATAGCCAACTTACCCTACTATCGGGGAAAGTTGGCCACAATGCAGCATGTTCATATTTCATTTTTTACAAAGAAACTATACGGTATACAGGAGCGTTCCTAGCATGAAAATGTAAAGAAAGGTTTTCTCTATCATATTAGTACTGTTTAATCATGATAATTAATTGTATAAAAACTCAAATGCCAAAATTGTAAAAACGGTGCCAACGAGCCCCGGTCTCCCCTACAATACCTTCATTTTCTTCATTCGGATTCTCCACGACGATGTCGTCGATACTTATTGGCATTTGATCGTCTTCAACCTATTGGAAGGAGCATGTGTCCTCCTTTAATTTCCAACCATAGTCTTCTATCATGATTTATCTGTTGTCTGTGCGCATTTCGCCAAATGTTTGCGATATAGATGGATCTCAGAATGTGTTGTTTTAATTCTGCTTTGCTAGGAGGTAACACTGACCCATCAAAGTTTTGGATTTATATTATTATCTCAAAATTTATTTGGCATAGCCAGGTGTAAGAAATGTTTTGACGTAGAAACTACGTCTTTCCCGAAGGGTGAAGGATAATTTCGGGTGCACGACTGCAACGTTTTCTTGCAACGTTTTCTTTTTCTCGAAAAGTATTAAAGAAAAATATACTTTATTATAGTGTTTTTGAAAGCTCTCGATGTGAGCTAAATGTTCCTGCAATTTATTTCGGTGGTTTTTTATAACCAATTTTCTTGAAATGGAATTATTATAAGAACCTGATGTCTGTATGTCTGATGTCTGTCTGTCTGACCGTAAACTACTCATTCGTTAATAGACCGAATTTTAAAGAGTTATATGTGAAATAAGGGTAGAATTTTCCGGGAATGACGATGGTGGGGTTAATTTTTTGATACCGATTTTTTTTAAACCGGTTGCGTAGTTTTTTATTATATTTTTGAAAATAATAATCGTAGAATTTTTTTACATATTTTATGTGTAATTTTTTTAAAACAATTTTTTGTAAAGTTTGTCGCAAAAGTTCGATTTTTGATTGCTGTTTAGCGTACAAAAAGTAAGTGGCTTTTTCAACAATTCAATGTATACCTTTACCGCTAGTACGAGAATAGTTATTTGTGCAACAAGTGCTGTAAGATGAAAATTCACGGGTGCGGAGTTGACGCACGAGCCGAAAGCGCGTCAACTCCGCACCCGTGAATTTTCATCTTTACGCACGACTTGCATACCCTATTTTATGTTACAAGTGCGTGGAAAGTGGTCTATCACGCACGCGCAGCGTGCGCAATGGGCCACTTTCCATGCACGTGTTACATAAAATATATTTCTTTCTTGCCAAAAATTAAAATTGTATTTATAATATAAATATATAATTATAGAGCAATAATGAAATTTAAAGCCCCGATTTATATAAAAAAAAATAATAAAGAGATAGCATACTGTCATCGACGCTCTCTATAACGATCCCTATAACGATTTCGCGCATAGATCTTATAAATATTTTATAAGCTCAAATAAAACAAGAGCGAAAATAAAACCGATGTAAGAATAAGAAAATACACACTCATCATACACTTATATATGTATATAGGATAACATCAAAATTTCGCACAATTTTAAATAAGCACATCTCGTCGAAAAATTGTTGTATTTAAAACTTTCTTTTTATTTTAAAGGATAAAATTTCTACTTTAAGGGGACTGGTAAGGTTCAAAATTTCGAAAAATTTGATTTTTGGTTTTTTACTTATTTTGGTAGTGGGAATCCTTTAAGAATATTTCCCAGTTTGGTTTTTTGAAAAATTCGCAAAATTGATCTCAGAAAAGTTAAAATTGTGAGTGCTGGCCGGCAAAGAATCCGCGTGCAGGTCCGTACACTTTTTCCTCGTGTCTAAAAGAAGCCAAAGCTGAAAAAAATCTGTGATGTTCTGTGATTACAGTTGCAATGTAAGCTGACCTGGAGACGTCATTTTATAGCACGGATAACTTTTGAGCTTTGTATGTGTATCAATTTTCTAGCTAAAACTAATATTCTAAACTTTAACCGTGTTTTACTCGAAATGGCATTTTTCGCTAATTTTGCCATGATAAGTCACGAATGGCTGTAGATATCGACTTGATTTTTTTAAAATAAAAATAAGGAATTTTTCTGTAAATTGAATTTTTGCGCACAAAAATTAATTTTTTGTAACTGTTTTAACAACAAATAACTTAATTTTTTTGCAATTTTTTCTTTTTTGACTGCTATTGTTGTAATCTTGACGTACTTTTTTTAGACTTTAAGTGCAGTCTATAGAGGGAAATCTCACCAACAAAAAAATAGAAAAATTCCAGCACGTTCATCAGGAATCGTGGTAAAAAGAACTGCGTTCGCAAATCGCGCGGTCGCCTTCAATCATCAATATTACCCTTAATTATTTATATTCTTGGGACTTTTCGTTTTATCGCGTTACTATCGACTCAAAACTGACTGCAAAGGCTGAGCCAGAGCTCAATTGATAAGTTATACCCTCTTGCGAGATTCCTTTTTAGTTGCATTTACTTCTTCGGGGCAATTTGTATTTTTTCAATGAGTCTCTGATTCGGCGTGTCTCGAAACTCGTGATGAGCAAGAAAACGTTTTGTTACAAACAACACAAAAATATAAACTACTATCATTTGGAACTTCCTTTATCCAGGATTTCTAATCAGTTTAGAATCCATGCTGAGGATGAAAGAACGCAGAAGAAAGAGTTACAAAAGATGTAAAAAAAAAAGCACAGAAAAATAATAGCAAGTAATGGAAAAAAGTGCAACTGTAAATACTTTTTCCAGAATACACACGAAAAGAGAAAGAAAAAAGCGTATGAAGAACGTAACCACAGTATAAGTAAAAACAGTAGGTTCACTCCGTGTCGGATCTATTGTTCTTCGTGGCAATAATAAACGTCCGCCATGATGTTGATTGCCTGATCGTGTTTTATTTGAACCGCTTACTATAGAAATTGCTTGATAATTATATAAGAAGTGAAAAAAAATATAAGAAATATATTAATTAAATATTCAAAGCAGAAATGTCACAACACACGCACATAAGTAAGAAATACATGCGCACTTTATTTGAATAATAGAAGCCGCTTGTGATAATTATATAAGAAATGAAAAAAATATAAGAAATATATCATACATAATAATTAAATATTCGAAACAAAAATAATGTCACGACACATTTTATTCATGTACATTTTATTCATTTTATTTATGTATTAATTTTTTATGTATTTATTTATTTATTATCTTATTACATAATATTCAAATAGCATATTTTTATTACTGTATTTATATATGTAATGTATCGGCGCGTAATGTATTTGTATTTATTAAAAATGTTTTTCTAAATAAAATTATAATACCATGAGTAATAAAAGTGGTTATCGATATGTATTTAAAGATTGTGGGATCAAAGAAAACTATTCTGATTTCCGAAAGATTCAGAAAGATACGTATTCATTATAACAAATACATGAATACATAAATACGTTAAATACACATAAATACATTAACATATTAATACATAAATAAATATGCTATTCGTATATTATGTAATAAGATACATAATAAATAAATACATTTGGAAAAATTAATACATAAATATATTAATACATTAATATATTTAATGCATTCAAGTCTTAATTATATTAATGTATTAATATATTTATTATTTATGTATTAATTTTTTTTATTGTATTTATTGAGTACCTATATATCTTATTACATAATATACAAATAGCATATTTATTTATGTATTAATGTGTTAATGTATTTATGTATTCATGTATTTGTCTTAATAAATACGTACCTTATTTCTGAATCTTTCGGAAATCGGAATAAAGTTTCCTTTGATCCCACAATCTTTAAATACACATAGATAACCTCTTTTATTACTCGTAATTTTTATTTAAAAATTTTTTTAAATAAATACAAATACAATACAACTGACGCGCCGATGTATCTAACCAAATGAACTGTCAGATGACAGCCGCCATGTTATTGATTGCGCGAATCGCCTATTCATTTACCAACTTCTTAGAGGAGTGAACCTACTGTTCTTACTTATACTGTGACGTAACTGTATGTACAACTAATGTTGTATGCAATTTAATCGTATAAGTATGATAGATAAATCACAAATGACATACGATGTGATTTCTGCCCAGTGCTCTGAATGTCAACGTGAAGAAATTCAAGCAAGCGCGGGTAAACGGCGGGAGTAACTATGACTCTCTTAAGGCGTTCTCTTCTTGCTCTCTTTTCGTTGATTTTCCCTTATCTGCTGTAATTTGGAGCTAAGATCTGTGATGCATGGTGTTGGCATTAGCCTCTGGTTGATCGACCCTAATAGTGGCCGATCCCGGGGGCTTTTTGCTTTAAGAGTTTTTGGAGGTGGGAGATCCGTGGTGCATGGTATGCATTGGCCCCTGGTTGATCGGCCCGAGTGGCCGATCCCGGGGGCTTTTTGCTTTAAGGGATTTTGGAGTTTGGAGAGGTTTAAGCCCCTGGTGACCTGAGGTCCCGGGGGCTTTTTTGCTTTAAGGACAAGGCAATACGCCGCCCCCGTGGACACTGAGCCGTCCCGGGGGCTTTTCGCTTTGAGCGTTTTCGGTGGTGAGAGTCATGGTTGCTCATTCACAAGGGGGCGCAACCCGTCGTTTGCGCCCCAAGTCTGCCCCACCTCCAAGTGGTGTCCGCTTGGTACCCGGTTCGCCGGGGAGCTAACGGGGTTCAGGCGACTCGGGAGCACGCCCTGGGCTTCCGGCCGGTCTCCACTGGCGCCAGCGGGTTTCATTCCCGTCAGGGTAATAACGGGAGCATATCCTGGGCTCTCGGTCGGGTTACCGGTGCCAGCGGGTTTCATTCCTGTCAGGGCAACACAGCTGACTGTGGGCTAGCAACCCCTGCCGGCTTATTGGTAAACGCTGGCAAAAATGAAAATGAAGCCTCAGACGACGGGGAACACGGCCCCATTCCCCTGGAGCACGGCCAGGGGGCTATTCGAAGACAACCAAGGCAAGAAACACAGGTCTGTGAACTATCGCTCCCCTTCAGTCGAAGGGGATGTGAAAATTGCGCCGCAGCTGGAGCGGGCGAGTATATGGTACAAATGTGAATGGTGTGGCAAGTCATATGCGTCGTATCGTGCGGCTGCATGCTACCTTCCAAAATGCCCAGCAGCCAGGGCAGGTGATGGGCAGCGAACCGTAGAGCAGGGCCGGTTCAACTGCTCTGAATGTGACAGAAATTTCACTACACAACGAGGCCTGTCGCAGCATCAGAGGTCGGCACACCCGGTAACAAGAAACCGAGTGAGATCAGAGCAAGCTGCTCCAAAGGTGATGGAGCCAAGGAGAAGTAGAGTCTTCTCTGCCGAGGATGTGAGTAGGATGCTCGAGCTCGAGGTAGAGCTCAAGGATGAGACGAACTTAGCGAAGGCTATAGTTCCGTTTATGCCGGAGAAAACCCTAAAACAAATAAGCGACAAGAGGAATGAGGCGTGCTACAAAAGGTGGAAAGAGCAGCGCCTCGAGAGTACACTTTCTAATCAAGAATCCCTCAGCGAGGAGGACCAACAAGCGGATGGTACACCGCTGGAGGTCGATGATGTCTTTGTAGACGCGGAGGAGACCGAGGATGTCTTCTTAGATGCAGAGGAGATACCGTGCGATATATATAGTTTTGACAAATCAGCGTCAACTGCGCACTGGAGGCAAGCCTGTATCGAGGCGGTGCTCAAGGAGCTCAGGAGGAATGAGCCCAAGGAGGCGCTGGAAGTACAACAGCACGTTATCCAGCTCCTGACGGTAAAAAGTGAAGGTCAGGCAATAACGCAAGAGGAGGTAGACACAGCCTATGAGTTGTCGATTAGTTTATTCCGCGTTCCGGCGTCTGGGAAAACAGGCGGTAATTCTCGAAGACACCGGAGTCGGAGGAAAGGGCTCTCGGGAAGAAATGAACGCAAAGCCCGAGCTTATGCCCGCACACAAGAGTTATATAGGAACAATTCCGCTATCCTCGCTAAAATGGTAAGAGAGGGTATGGATGTCCAAACGCTAGACTCAGATAAATCGGTGAGTCCAACAGTCGAGAGCGTTAAGGAGCTTTACGAAGGGCTATGGGGAAGCCCGGATCGATGTGACATTGGCCAGGAAGAGCGAGAGGCCACGGTGCCGTATAATCCAGCAGAGATTTTGCATCCTATCTCCAAGGCGGAGATTTTGAAGCGTTCTAAGGCTACACGGCTGAGGGTAGCAGCCGGGCCTGACGGACTCCGTAAGGGAGATCTGATAAGGAATGAGGGAGGCTATATCCTCCATGCAATCTTTAATGTAATCATGCTGGCATTGAAACAATTAACCGAGCGCGTGGCGCTGCAATAGAACAACGCTATTGCTCAAAAAGGGAAAGGATCCCTCAGTAGCGGCTAACTACAGGCCGATTACTATCTCCTCAATACTAAGTAGATCATATTGGGGTATTATGGGATATTATGGGGTATTATGGATCAGCGTCTGAGAAACGTGGTTCACCTGAATGCACGGCAAAAAGACTTTGTACCGGAAATGGAATGTTATAATAACATCAACTTGCTAAATGAAGTTCTCGCATTAGCAAAGAAAGATAAAGGAATCGTAACCACTTAGGTAGACATAGCCAAGGCGTTTAATAGCCTTCCGCACCCTGTAATTAAGTATGCTTTGCATGGGAAAGGGCTGCCGGAGGAGGTAGTCGCATTGATAATGGACTCGTATAAAGGAGCCAAAACGACCATGAAATGTCGCGACGAAACGTTCGACATTGAGTTGAGAAAAGGAGTCGAGCAAGAAGACCCTCTGTCCCCGTTTATTTTCAACGTCTGCATGGATCTGATATCTAATTATAGACAGACTCGAAAGAATGGAAGGCTTCCGAATTAAGGATGAGCTGATGAGTATATCGTGCTTGGCTTTTGCCGACGATATAATACTCATTGCAGACACTAGAGAAGCGGCGAGTCGGCTTCCTCTCGAGATGGGGAATGGTACTGTCAATTGGAAAGTGCGTTGCCTTTGGTATTGCTACTACCAAAGATAACTGGTATATGGTGGATCCGAAAATATACAGCAATGGCGAGAAGATCGTCTACTGTGGCCCTGCTCAGTCAATGCAGTACCTAGGCATACAGGTTACTCCGTGGGAAGGAGTAGTTATTAAGCACGCGATTGCGCGGCTAAGGGACACGCTCCCAAGAATTAAAAGGTTACCCCTGAAGCCACATCAGAAAGTCGAACTGTTGGCGCGGTATGTGTTGCCGCACTTTTTGTATGTTTTCACCGCGGGCACTGTGAGTGCCACAGAACTAAGTGAACTGGACCAAACACTAAAGACGGCGGTAAAAGACTATCTGCACCTTCCAATGTCTACAGCAGACGGTCTGCTATACGCGTCTAAGCGCGATGGCGGCATGGGCTTTCCCAAGCTCGGAATTGTTGTAACGTCCGCAATGTTAAAAGCTGGTTTTCGCTTTCTGAATAATAGCGATCCGGCGATCCAAGCCCTAGTAGTGGCGTCGGGGCTGGAAAACAAATTAAAGCGCTTGGCGCACGTGGCCAAACTGGGCTGGCCCCTAGAGTCGACCAAACAGATCGACGGCTATAAGAATAAAGCCAAAGCAGACGAATGGCATAAGTGGGCGGAGTTACCATCCCAATAAAGTAAGGGTGTGCCAGCCTACAAGGACGATAAAGTAGGCAATAAATGGCTATACCGACCTAACCTGCTGAAACCTTCCAGGTATATCACGGCACTTAAGCTAAGAGCCAATGTTGCAGCGAACAAGGTGTCACTGAACAGAGTCGCTAAGAACAACGGCGTCATGTGCCGTAAGTGCAAGGCTCAATCCGAGACACTGGGTCACATACTGGGGCAGTGCGTATACACCAAGTCTGGTCGTATTAAACGCCATAATGACATTCGAGACTTCATAGAACACCACGTTTTGGGGCAACGTGGAATGGTAATAACGAAAGAAGCTCGACTGCAGAACCCTCATTTGAGGAATCTCCAACTAGACCTGATCATACAGTATCGGGAAAGGGTCTTCGTGGCTGATATTACAATCTGCCATGAGGATGGCGATCTCCTAGAGAGAGGTAAGAGGGACAAGCTCGCTAAATATGCGTCCTTCATATGCCCGCTTGAAGCTCAATTAGGGGCGAAAGACTGTAAGATCCTCCCGATAATTATCGGGACAAGAGGATCAATGCCCAGAGACATTGTTACCTGTCTACGTGAATTAGAAATTAAAGACAATGGCTTGCTGAGAACGCTAACACTTTAAGCACTTAGGAGCTCAGTGGAACTCTTCCATATGTTTATGGAATATAACGCGCCTTTGCGCCTTAACAGCAGCGATGCTGCAGATTAAAAACTCTTGGCACTAGCTCACCGATGTAATTTTATACATAAACGATGGTCTGGGAACCTGATCCACCCAATATTTATTTATTTATTTATTTATTCGGGAGCACTTTACACTCCCAATTTTAAGCTATGCCGGCACTTTTGCCGTTAACATCAGTGATGCGAGTCGTTCGGGTAATCTGGACACCGAAAGGCGGCAGAGCCGTGCGACCGACTCGCCCCGGCGCACGGGCGGACGCCTCCACGTGGCTCCCCGCGGTAACGGCAACACTAAGCCGGCCAAGTTCCGTTTCCCCAAGCTGGGGACTCTGCTTAAATAATTTTTCCAGCCCGTACGCAGGAATCCCGCGGCAGATCAGTCAGATGGGTTTCCTTCCTGCGGGAGGACTTGCCAAGAGTGCTAGATAAGCCCAGTCAATATAAAATAGGATAACTAAGAACGAAAGTTATGCTGGATCTCGTACCCTTGTTATTGGGTAACCCGTTGCGCAGATGAGCGATCCAATAGTCAACTTGCAGGATCGCTTGAGCCAGGACCCGGGACCCGTTGTTATCAGGAACCGCACTGCCCCGAAGCGGTAAGACGCGCCGAAAGATGTGATGCAAATAGCCAAATACTTCGTCATCTAATTAGTGACGCGCATGAATGGATTAACGAGATTCCCACTGTCCCTATCTACTATCTAGCAAAACCACTGCCAAGGGAACGGGCTTAGAAAAATTAGCGGGGAAAGAAGACCCTGTTGAGCTTGACTCTAGTCTGGCATTGTAGGGCAGAAATCACATACGCTAATCTAATGACTACTTACATCTGCACACAACATAAAAAACGATTGCGTGAATGTTACTCTGATACATAAGTAATCAAAATCGTATATGAATATATCCGAATCTTAGTATTTTTGTGTATTTGGTATTTTCATACATTTACATTGCAAATCCACAGTTTAATTGTAAAAAATTAAACGTTGCAGTATTTTTAAAATCCTATTTCTTATTCTTTGACCTTTTTAGATTGCAGTAGGAACTGATGTAGACAACTATCTCATGACATTAAAAAAGACAGAGATCCCTTTTCAAATACTATCTTTAGTAATTAACACCTTGATTGCTATACAACTCATATTTAAATGACACGTAAATTTCCATCAAAACTTCTTCACCCAATTGTGGATGACGGTTTTATTTAGCTGATTAAAAATAAGTATGAATTAAATAATATGAATAAATAATATGAATAAAAATAATATAAAAGTATGAATTAAATAAATAAGTCAGTTCTCATTCACGCGCGGGTTATTCAACACTACAAGCGAGAAAGTGTTGATATAGAATTCGATTAACAACGCCCGCGTTTCCGAGTTCACTTAAATTCAAATACATTTATAAATTATGTCATTCTTTAATCTCGTCATTATTTTTGGTTGTTAAATAAACTGTTGTGTTACTGGCTTCTGGTTTTAGTGGTCTCTCACGCACTATCCCTCATCACTCACACACGCGCGAACACCTACACTGTTGGAAAATTTTTGTAGGTTTGTTAAAAAATGTTCTTGTTAAAATTTTTGTGTAAAATAATCAAAACATACATGTGTAGGTTTAACATATGCCTGCTATGTTAATTAAACTTAACAAATTTAAAATGTAAAATTATTAAAATAATTTAAAGAATACGTTAAAGTAACACAATTTGAACGTAGGGGAGACCGGGGCTAACTCGACACTATTTTTTCAAAGGCAATTTTAAATATTTAATTAAAATTTTTAGACAAATTCAATGGTATATATTTAAAGTGTTCCTTCAGGTACAAAATTGATTCAGAAAGTTTTGCTGTACGTCGCTTTGTTTTGCCGCCAGGAAAGAAAAAGTAACGCGAAGACAAATTTTCGAATTGAAAAATGCCGGGGCAAACTCGACACCCCGCCGGGGCAAACTCAACACTTTGTCTAATCGACACAATTTGATCTGGAACTTATTTTTTACTGTCTAAAAATAAAAATAAAAATTTTTTATTGTGTATTTAAAAAGTACAAAAATTTGGAATAAAGTAGCTATAACAATCATTTGAACTAATGAGAACAAAAATTGTTAAACTTTCAATTATCTTCATCTAAACTCATGTCTGAAAGCAATTAATGCAGGTAAACTCGCGATCGGACGTGCGCATACATTTGTCATGAACCATATGGTTGCATGACAAGCATCGTTTGTTACTGGGAGCCGACAAAACGGCGTGATGTTGACTTTGTCCCGAACGTCGTTTTTCACTTTTGTCACTTCAAAAACATGAAAATTTTGAAAATATCTTAAAACGATTATCGGATTCATATAAAGCATCAAATTTCCCATGAAAATCATTTACATATAGGTTTGCAAGAGTAAAGCTTGATGAAAGATTAGAAATTTTCGAGAGATCAGAAAAATTACTGTACACTATCAAAAACGTTTATGTCGCGCTAAAAATTACACCATAACTCAGAATGTCATCAAATCTCGTTGATAATACTAGCACATAAAGACGCATTGACAGTAGAAAAGGCAAATTTTTACGATATATTTAAATTAGCAAAAAGTGTAATGTCAAGTTTGCCCCGATGTCGAGTTAGTCCCGGTCCCCCCTATTTATTAAATGTGTTAAAATTTACAGAGAAAGAGTGTTGATTTTATCTTACAATCTTAACTTCAACAAATTGTACACATAATTAACGTCAAATTACGATCAGAATTACATTTCTTTTCTGTTGAAATATTTTAACATAGTATCGGTGTTACCATACATCCATATTATGTTAAATTAACACAAAAATTCGAGTGGACCGTTTTAGACATGCGATTTTTGTTATCCCTTATAAAAAAGTAGTACTGGTTTTAATACTGGAAAAAGTATTAGTGAAAGTACTGAAGACATAAGTACTCAAAGTACTACTAAATTCGACCATACTGGTCTTTGTCAGTACTCCTTCCCAGTACTCATCCAGTACTCATCCAGTACTCATTCAGTACTCCCTTTAGTACTTCCTCTAGTACTCCCTCCAGTACTTTCTCCAGTACTCCCCTAGTACTCCTCCCAGTACTTTCTCCAGCACTTTCTCCAGTACTCCCCCAGTACTACCTCCAGTACTTCCTCAAGTACTCTTTTAGTACTCATTGAATACTTGTGGGATACTAACGTATGGCACAGACGCAGTACTTGCGCAGTACTATCCAAGTAGAACAAAAAGTCAAGATTGTAGGCAGTTTAGGAACTCTTGCCTTAGGCGACTAGCGCCCGAAAATGTCTGATTTGGTCCCGTAGGGGGTCTCCTTTTATACAAGTCGGTGCAGAATCTTGAACTCGAGAGAAAGCGAGGCGACGACTAGCGGCGTCGATGCGAACTGCCCATTTTACTAGTGTTGCCGCGCGGGCGTGTATCACTGGTGGCGTGATCGCCACAAAGTTAATATCAAAATAACGTCATATTGATAGTTTAGTGTGTTAATTTAGTATTTTATTAATTTAGTATTTCCAAGATACGTTACGAAAAAGTATAGTATTAGCAATCAGTACTCAGTACTGAGTGATCAGTACTCGTAGTATTGACAGTATTAGTATGTTAATACTCATGAATATTGCAGAATGGTCAGTACTGTGCCTATTAGTTCTTACAGTACTGGCAGTACTCTCATGATAATACTCCGAATATTAATTTGATAAAGTACTGACCACTTCAATGATCGGCAAAAAAAAAATTTTCATTATTTATTTTTTAATGTCAAAGCAATTATTAATAAGCCAAAATACAATATTAAGTGCCAAAAAAATAAAAAAATTTTTTCAACTTATTTTTATTTACCTAACAATTTGTAAATAATTTCAAAAAAAGATTATTTTTACAAAAATTATTAATGTGTAACATTATTTTTTAATTCTTAAAAAATTTAATAATAAATCGAGAATTATAACTAATTTTTCAAAAATAAATAATTGAATAAAAATAATTTTTAATTTTCTAAAAAATAATGGAAAAAAAATATTTTTTAATTTTTCAAAAAATTAGTAATTAAATAAAAATATTTTCTAATTTTTCAGAAAATTAACAATTAAATAAAAATAATTTTTTATCCTTGACTCTGAAACAAGGTGTCTTGGCAAAAACAAGCATGAACATGAGGTAACTGACAATATTACAATCAGAGATACTAGGCAAGACAAAGGGAACATCATAAAGTTCTTGATTACACTTATTTTACACATTAATGATAAAGCGAAAAATTGTTTTAAGAATGCCAACAATCTTTGAACAACTAAAAAAATAATTGTGAAGATTTGTGAGAAAATATATCTATTAATTAACCTAGTCGATATTTATAAGATTATATTAATAAGTATAAGCTGTTGTTCTTAAATTTTCCTTCCCTTTGAGTGTGCATATAACATACATACACTTTTTGTAAATACCATATGAATGTATTCGAAGTTTCAATTTTATATTCAGAAGTACTAAATAAAGCGAAGTCAATGATTAAAAAATTATATTTGTCATCACACAGTTATTATTAAATCAGTCAACACGGTAATAAATGTGTACATATTTTACTTACAAGAATAATTTATTAATTATTACTTACATATTAATATTGTATAAACGTATCAGCAGATACAGCGTATTTATTCTTCAAGTTTTCAATCAAGATTATTTATCATCTCTCATTGATGTAATGCTCTTTAAGGCTCCTGGTCCCTCAGCCGAGAACTCCGCGTTGACGGTGACGACGTACCGTCGCGGTAGAAATAAGAACTCTCTCCAATGGAGAATAAGCGAGAAATGTTGAGAATTGACACGTTGAGAATTCTTACGTAGTATTTCCAAATAAAAAGATATTTGCTTAAAATAACACTACAGATCACTTCAGCACACTTTAAAAATACGCCGAGTTGAAGTTAATTCTACCCCTTTCCCTTGACAATTAATAAACAGCCGTAAAATGAATATAATACGAAATCTAGGCCTGCGCACAAACCTGCATCGTATCACATTCGTTTTACGGCTGTTTATTACTATCAAGGAAAAGGGGTAGACTTACCTCAACTCGGCGTATTTTTAAAGTGTGCTGAAGTGATCTGGAATGTTATTTTAAGCAAATATCTTTTTATTTGGAAATACTACGCAAGAATTTTCAACGTGTCATTTCTTACTTCTTCTCACATTCCAACATGGCCGCGACGAGTACCCAGGAGCCTTAAATAATTTAAGCCCAAATTTAAGAGAATCACGTGTTTTCTAAGTAAATAATACTATTTTTTTTAGCGACACTCGAATTACACTTTATAATTACTCTTAATTCAAAATTCTCATCAGTTAATTTATTAAATTTAGGTAAATTAAACATTGTAGCGTAACTAAAAAGTCTTTCTACTGGTGCAGAAAATGGTAAAGGTGTATTAAATTTGAGAAAAACTTTCTTAACAATAGTATATAAATTAAGTAATTCGAGATCATTCCTACTTTCAGTACTAAATTTCTGAATAATTGCTTCTACATCAGAGGCCCCAAAAGTTTCGACTACATCAGGTGTATCATGATCACATGTAAAGTCAAAAAAATCATCCTCAGCTACACTATCATCTTTTTTCTTATCTTCAACTCTACTCGACACAGAAGCAAGTGCTTCTTTTATTGCTACTATAACATTTGCTTGCACTGAGCGACTTAAACAATTGAGCCAGTTCAATTTAAATTTAGGATGTGAAGCTGCTGCTACAGCGCTAATCCGTCCTTCATTTTCAACATCAAAAATTAGCTTAAAGCGCAACTGCAAACTTTTCAATAATCCAAACACTAACTTTTTACAAAATTGTAACTTTATTTTTTGACAAGCCAGTAATTTATTCTTGACGGATATGAGTGTAGGAAGCAGGTATAGCGTAGCATAAGACCGCTAAACCAATGAGCATCCAGTATAAAGTCGCCATATTAATTTACATAAGATTGGTCCAGCCGGTCCAGCGGTCTTATGCTATGTTTATGCAGCCTATGCAATTTTGTGCGCGATGGCCTTAAGAGAGAGCAAGAGACCATCGTCAAATTATAGTTCATCTAGTAATTGCAAATTTTCCCAAAAGACACGAATTTTCAGTAGGAAAAAATTATTTAGTATAGTTAACGTCATCGTCTCATTTCTACTGCAACTAATGTACTTTTAAAAACGAATACTTTACAAATTAATAAATGCTAATTTTCTAAAAAATTAGTAATATATTTTCTAATAATTATCTACTAATTGTTCAAATAATTTACTTTTTAAAAATTACTAATTTTTTTAAAAATTAAAAATATTTTTTTCTAAATGTAATTTTTATAAAAACTGACAATTTATTTTATATAATTGCCAATTTTTAAATTATGAGCAATATATTTCTGATTATGGTAATTCTTCAGTTTAGCTACAGCAGCACAAAAAACGATGAACTTAGGTTCATTCGACGCGTTTTTGCACGAAACGAAAGAATCTGGCAGAAAAAAGTGTCGCTCTGCCCCGCGACGCGAGATATTAATCGTTAAAGTTGACAGGAATCAGGTTATGATTCCTGTCATACCGACGAGATGCAGCGACTAACGACCATGCCCTGCGGCCACATGCGCATGCTCAGTGGTCGCACGCGCATGCAAAGTGAAATATAGCAGCTATTTTGAATATTGAAAGGCATAAATAACTAATATATATGTCGAAATAGTTCACGCATACACTTCCACGCGAAACTAGGTCCACCCCCAGCTCCCCTCTGCTTTCGGGGGATGTGCGGTAGCCCGTTCCTTGTTTACGTGTATACTGTTTATGCATACACAATATATATGTCGAAATAGTTCACGCATACACTTATTTCCACGCGAACCTAGGTCCACCCCCACCCTCCCACTGCTTTCGGGGGATGTGCGGTAGCCCGTTCCTTGTTTACGTGTATACTGTTTATGCATACACAATATATATGTCGAAATAGTTCACGCATACACTTTCCACGCGAACCTAGGTCCACCCCCACCCTCCCCCTGCTTTCGGGGGATGTGCGGTAGCCCGTTCCTTGTTTACGTGTATACTGTTTATGCATACACAATATATATGTCGAAATAGTTCACGCATACACTTTCCACGCGAACCTAGGTCTACCCCCACCCTCCCCTTGCTTTCGGGGGAGGTGCGGTAGCCCCTTTCTCGCTTACGTGTGTACTGTTTATGCACACACAATATATATGTCGAAATAGTTCACGCATATACTTTCCACGCGAACCTAGGTCCACCCCCACCCTCCCCCTGCTTTCGGGGGAGGTGCGGTAGCCCCTTTCTCGCTTACGTGTGTACTGTTTATGCACACACAATATATATGTCGCTACCGCACATCCCCTGAAAGCAGGGGGAGGGTGGGGGTGGACCTAGGTTCGCGTGGAAAGTGTATGCGTGAACTATTTCGACATATATATTGTGTATGCATAAACAGTATACACGTAAACAAGGAACGGGCTACCGCACATCCCCCGAAAGCAGGGGGAGGGTGGGGGTGGACCTAGGTTCGCGTGGAAAGTGTATGCGTGAACTTTTCAATACTCAAAATAGCTGCTATATTTTCCAAACTTTTTTTGTTTATAACTTTTTAACGAGTAACGAGCGACGGCTAAAACCTTCCGAAAATCATTCAGGAGGGTGACCTTGACAACATATGTCAAGGTCAAGGTCATTGGGGCTGGGTCCGCTATTATACATATTTACCAAGTGTTTAAAGCGCGTCATCTAACTTATGTACAATAGATTAAATGACGCTTTTTTTTTTACGAAAATCACAACTTCTATAAAGCAGGACATACACACATGTGTGTGTGCCCTGCTTTAACGAAAATCATTAAACAGATAAATCGTGCAGAATAACCAAGCATCTCGATTCAAGCAATTAGGTCTCACGCTTGGAGTTTCTTTAATTTAATTATGCGGGGGAAGCACACACACACACACACACACACACACACACACACACACACACACACACACACGGGGGGTGCGAGGGGGGGCCTTCGGCGAAATTATAAAGCACATGCATGCTTCCCACGCATAATTAAACTAAAGAAACTCTCAGCGTGAGACCTAACTGCTTGAATCGAGATGCTTGGTTATTCTGCACGATTGATTCATTTAAAATTGGCGCAGTTTTACATGCGCGTGCGACCACTGAGCATGCGCATGTGGCCGCAGGGCACGTTTAGTGTTGCTACATGTCGTCGGTATGACAGGAATCATAACCTGATTCCTGTCAACTTTAACGATTAATATCTCGCGTCGCGGGGCAGAGCGACACTTTTTTATGCCAGATTCTTTCGTTTCGTGCAAAAACGCGTCGAATGAACCTAAGTTCATCGTTTTTTGTGCTGCTGTAGCTAAACTGAAGAATTACCAAAAATTACTTTCAAAAGTCAAAAAATAAAATTCTTATTCTTTATCTTTAATATCTATTCCCTATTGCTTATGTTTTTGATTGTGCGGTGGCCGTTATTGTGTTGTCTTTATAAAAATTATACTTACACTATATGTTTTAAACGAATAGCTAAACACAAGAGACGGTTAAACCGTGCGGGATTAGAATATATTCTTGCTTTCGCTCTTTCCGCCGACGCTAATATAATTTACTCAGTAATTCCGCAATTTATAAATGCGATTATTTCCAAACGTTTAATGTTTGGCTCTTCCTTACGCGTGTTTATTACATGGATATAGGAATATAGGGATGTAGTATAAGCCCAGAACATAGGTGAGGGGAGTGAAGCCGAAATGCGGGGGGTTATGTGCCTAAATTTCATTGGTTACAATTGTGCGCATGCTCAGTATCTTGTGCCGCGCCAATCGTCACCGGCAGGTTAAATGTAAAATAATAAGATATACTTAAATTCTGCTGTAAAAAAGTTAATGATAAAAATATTATATAGTGTTATCGTATATATATTATGAATTATAAACATATTTATATTTGTAGGACGCGTAATATTTGTAGGTTTAAATGAAAGACAGAAGATGTATATAGGTAATTGTAAAATAAATACTACTAATGAGTTTAGTCTTAGTCTATACTGTAAATAAAATATAAAAAATATTACATTAATATAAAGAATAGTATTTAATTATACTTCTTTAATTATATTTATAATCTTCTACCTATGTGCGAATTAGCACTTGCCGAATTTTGTCGTTTTGGGAAAGGCAGGAAGAAGCACGAAAGCGAGTTAGAAAGCAATTGCAAGAAAGGACGTGTATTTTTCACAAGTGCAGTGTACAAAGCAGAAGTGCGCGAGTTCGACGTTCCGCGAAAATCGGAGTTAAAGCGTGATACATTTACACAGCGAAAGCTACGTGCGATATGCGTGCGGGCCCGGCCGTGCGTGCGTTATTTATAGTCTCCGACTTTCCAGAAGATTCTGCCCGTGATCGACAACAATTCTGTCTAAGACAAAGGCGGTGGCAAATCTTCTAGAAAGTCGGAGGACAAGTTGTTTGTTTGTATTCGACCGCTCCATCCGTTTGCTTCGTGCGGTTGCTAGCCGACCTTCAAGTCGCGCGATTCGCGGAGCGGAGCCCGTCAGCGCGACGCGTCACGCAGGCGAGTGCGCGCTCGCAATTGGCGCGAGCGATTCTCGGTGTGATCCCTCGCGGCCACGCCGCCTTTTCCGAACAACCTACTTCATGAGTCATGTCAAATAGTAAAAACGTAAATTGATTGTAAAAGAATTTATATCAAGGTAATTAGTTTAAGTTTGCAAGGAAAACGGTTTATCCAAAAATGGCCCATAAAGTAGCATTAATTAAACACAAACAAAGATAATAATATAAAAGTTAACAGAGATAATAATATAGAAGTTAAGTATATATATATAATTACGATAATACACATGTATATTACAAAGCAATACAATTTATTTCGAATTGTTACAAAAGTTAAAACATAAAACAGAATAGATATACTAAATTATAGTTTATTATATTATTAATGAACCAATACTGTATTATATATAAATAAACAAACAAATGATTACTGACCTTTAAATAATGTAAGTTTATTTAAAAAATAACGTCGACTTTTTTTTATTTATCTTTGTCAATACTATTTAAAGTAATATAATGCAGATGAATTTTGACATATTTCTGTATGATAGTTCAAATTAAATGAACAAAATATTTTACTAATACTATATTATTTTATACAAATACTATATTATTTTATACAGAATTAAAAATAAACCTAACCTGTAAAATGTAATCTTCCGATTTTTATCAACGTTTATTTGTTTCCAATTTTGGCAATCGGATCGATTTTTACAATTTGGCACATAACATTGCACCATTTTGCTTTTTTTCCTTTTTGCTAACAAAAAAAAAGAGTATATTTGATGATTGACTCACTGCAAACTCAGTCTCACTGCAAATAGTCTCACTGCAAACAGTCTCACTGCACTTGCGCACCATTACAGCCAATCAGATTTAGGCACATAATACCTCGTCCCTTCGTCGCGCAATGGCTTCCCCCCCGTGAACTCATGCTCCATCCCTATATTCCTATATCCATGGTTTATTACTCGTCTTCTTTGACAGCAGCCATATTGGATTTGAACATTTCTGGGCATTTCTGATTGGCCATTATTTAGGACGACTGCGCATCCACGGGACTGGTACATATGTACACCTTTATATTTACATCATGGTCACAAGTGTCAACTGTGTTTTACCATACGATCGCAGCGCTCCGCGGCTAGCGGACGATCTGTGAAGCACAGGTCGTTCGTTACATTAATGGAGGATTCACATTGCGTCCAATCACGTCCGATGTTCGACGTACGACGATCCGACATCCAATAACAGAATTTATTATTAGAGACAAAAATTTCCTATTGGATGTCGGATCGTCGTACGTCAAATATCGGACGCAGTGTGAATCCTCCATTAGAGGCATACCCCCACCACGAGAATTTCGCGACCTGTGTATTCGCTCCGTGCGTTTCAGCGCCATCTACCGCTATCGCCATGCAATAAAAGTGGAAACAACGATGAGATATGAGATATGTTTATTATTATATGTTGATTATTACCAAAGCTTCTTGTGCAATAGATGCAGTGTATTTTTTTACATTTTACTGTTAATAATTTCGGTAAGTAAAAATTGCTATACGCGCATAATCTATGATTGTTACTATATAATTGGAGGTTGACTGCACAGCGGTATTTATGTCACTTTAATTACTGGAACTCCTATTTTTTATATCAGAAAACAATAAATAATAACTACTGTTAATTAAATATTTTTAAAAAATGTCAGTAGTAAAAAGTGAAAAATGACGCAACAACTACGATGACCCATTTTTAATAATAATACGTCTAGTTAAGGGGATGCTAAAGCCGTCCAAATTACCGACAATTCATTTCAAAGCTCTCATTTTGAAACGGCTTTACAGATCGCAAAATCCTTTTACAGGGATAAAGTAGAGGTACTAATGAAGGGTGGGATTGTCAAATAATTAGTAATAATTGAAAAAAATTTTAAAATGCTGTCACCTCAAAACCTTATTTTCTGATATAAACAGTTGTATACGTAATATGTACGAAATTAAACTTTCCCACCCTTCAGAAGACGTGCACAAACAATAACGTACCTTTGAAATTGAGATTGAAAGCCTGGAATAAAAATGAGAGCTTTGAAACGATCGTGTATATTTTTCACAAATATTCACGCAGAGCAGCAATTATGTCACAGCAGTAGTTCACGGATCTTGCGAGAGATGGCGCGATGGCGCACGCAGCTGTGGGCAGTTTCGGGGTTGGCTACATTGTCTGGTTCTTACACAGCAATCGAACCCAGGACAGATATATGATACAGATATCTCGTTAGGCATTTTTACATTTCTTGCAATTATTACTAATTATTTTACAATCCCACTTTTCATTAGTACCTAAACTTTACTCCTGTAAAAGAATTTTGCGATCTTATATATGAAGCCGTTTCAAAGAACGAACTTTGAAAGATATGTGGTATAGTACAGATATCGCGTTAGACATTTTTACATTTTTTTCAATTATTACTAATTATTTTACAATCCCACCCTTCATTAGTACCTAAACTTTACTCCTGTAAAAGGATTTTGCGATCTATGGAGCCGTTTCAGAGAACGAGCTTTGAAAGATATGTGGTACAGATATCGCGTTAGACATTTTTACATTTTTTTCAATTATTACTAATTATTTTACAATCCCACCCTTCATTAGTACCTAAACTTTACTCCTGTAAAAAGATTTTGCGATCTATGAAGCCGTTTCAAAGAACGAGCTTTGAAAGATATGTGGTACAGATATCGCGTTAGACATTTTTACATTTTTTTCAATTATTACTAATTATTTTACAATCCCACCCTTCATTAGTACCTAAACTTTACTCCTGTAAAAAGATTTTGCGATCTATGAAGCCGTTTCAAAGAACGAGCTTTGACAGATTAGGGGCCCGATTTTCTATCTACAAACGTATGCGTAAACTCTGCTCTAACAGAAAAGCTGCAAGCTTATTGGCTAAAAACTGTGCGACAGAGCAAATCAGTTTGCAGCCTTTCTGTTAGAGCAGTGTTTGCGCATATGTTTCTCGTTAGAGAATCGGGCCCATGTGGTACAGATATCTCGTTAGGCAATTTTACATTTTTTTCAATTATTACAAATTATTTTACAATCCCACCCTTCATTAGTACCTAAACTTTACTCCTGTAAAAGGATTTTGCGATCTATGGAGCCGTTTCAGAGAACGAGCTTTGAAAGATATGTGGTACAGATATCGCGTTAGGCATTTTTACATTTTTTTTACTTATTATTAATTATTTTACAATCCCACCCTTCATTAGTACCTAAACTTTACTCCTGTAAAAAGATTTTGCGATCTATGAAGCCGTTTCAAAGAACGAGCTTTGACAGATATGGGGCCCGATTTTCTATCTACAAACGTATGCGTAAACTCTGCTCTAACAGAAAAGCTGCAAGCTTATTGGCTAAAAACTGTGCGACAGAGCAAATCAGTTTGCAGCCTTTCTGTTAGAGCAGTGTTTGCGCATATGTTTCTCGTTAGAGAATCGGGCCCATGTGGTACAGATATCTCGTTAGCGGTTCGACGTTCCGCGAAAATCGGAGTTAAAGCGTGATACAATTACACAGCGAAGGCTACGTGCGATATGCGTGCGGGCCCGGCCGTGCGTGCGTTATTTATAGTCTCCGACTTTCCAGAAGACTTCTAGAAAGTCGGAAGACAAGTTGTTTGTTTGTATTCGACCGCTCCATCCGTTTGCTTCGCGCGGTTGCTAGCCGACCTTTAAGCCGCGCGATCTGCGGAGCGGAGCCCGTCAGCGCGACGCGTCACGCAGGCGAGAGCGCGCTCGCAATTGGCGCGAGCGATTCTCGGTGTGATCCCTCGCGGCCACGCCGCCTTTTCCGAACAACATATAATTGTTAAATTTCAGTTTTGTCAGATGCGATTTGTGCGAGCTTATTTCGTGGAGCAAATATTTTGTTGCGTTTTTTAGAAAATGTTCATCCGATCATTAGCGAAGCGACGCGATCCATTTATATTCGATCACGAGGGACTGCGCAAATTTTCGCATTATTTGCGGATTTTATAATTTTATTGACAAGTATAAGATCTAAGATCTTTCGCATAACTGATTTACGATTAAACTTGCGCTTTATTGAGGCTCAGATGTACACCCGTCTGTATCACGTCAATAAAAATCTGGCTGCAAAACGTGTATGAATTCATTCATTTAGCAAAGGATGCGCGTTGACCTTAGAAGTGCACGTTGGAATTTCATCCGGAGGGAAAAAACTTTGTCGCATTTTTTAAATCTTTCTGATTCTCAAAATACATTCTTCGTGTATATTTTTTTGTGCAATGCTCATAATATTATTTGATTTTTGTAGATTAATTTTCTTTTCATGAAATATATTTTGGCAACTATGCCGTCTATAGAAAGAAATCTGTCGGACCTGTGCTAACTCGGACCACGTGCGTTTCTGACGTTTAAATATTAGTGAAATTCGGTTAGAGAGAGTGATTGAATTCTCTTAGAAAACAAAAAAATGACCTGTCTCGTTTTTTGATAGAAATTCGATAGAGATGCTAAATATTAATTTATTAGGTGCGTTCGGGAAGACGCTATTAGTGCTATTTGCTTATTTTATTCTTGTTTTACACCTGATGAAGCGATAAAGATAGAATGATGCAATAGCGCTAATAGCGCGCTTCCCGAACACAGCCATTGTGTTATAAATTCGACGTTCGCTTTTCGCGTGAGACTAGCTGGCATCGGCTTCCTATTTCGCTAAACGGGCCTTTTTCAGTAGGATACGTTTCTTTCATTATAATATAGAGAGGAGAAGAAGCTATAGGGATAGATACACATACATTTTGTACGACAATATCGGGGGTCTATCGTTTGTATAATACGATTATTTTTTCTCTGGGCCCGGAGCCTCGTCCACGATGACGATATCGCGGACACGGGATGTCTCCAGGATCGTGCTCCGATTACTTTGTACTAAGAATAATTTTGCATAAATTTCTTTTGTGCCTTTTATATCACATGTATTTTTCAAGCAAAGTTCATTTGTAGAATTTACGCGATGGAAGATATATATAAGGCGTACCGCGCCAAATCGGACACCATTTGGGTTTTGCATCTCCCATTTTTTGAAAATTTTTTATGTTATAGTATTAGTTGAAAAAGACCTCCATGATTTTTTTCAAATTTTTTGTCGAACCGTTTTCAAAATATCGATTTTTCAAAATATCGCCCATAACTTTACGAAAAATGGGCCAAAAAAATGGGACGTTTTTTTTCAAAAATTTTTTTTAAACACACTTAATAAAAAATATCAAAAAATATTTTCAAACTGTGTTTCTATAAGATTTTCAAAGGACCCCGCACAAAAACCTATGAAAATAGGTTCTCGGCGAATTTGTCTGAAACTTTGGGAAAATGTTGTTCATGTCATCTTGATCAAAAGTTCTCAAGGCAACAACTTTCTTTAAAGCAGAATTTTTGCTCCAAGAGACCTCAAAGATGGATATTTTATCACGCGATCACAGATGATTTCACCCATTCAGCTTTCAGAATAATGATTGTGTGTGTTTGTGTGTGTATTGCATAACCCATAAAACCTAATAACCTAATGTATTGATGAATAACAGTAATAACAGTATGAACCGTCGGGATTAGCGTTATCCAATGTGCACCGCAAGAAGGTTGCGCGATCGGATTTTGCACATTATTATGGCCCTGAAAAGGACCGATTTTGTTCTCAGGTTTCATGGGTTATGCAATACACACACACAATCATTATTCTAAAAGCTGAATGGGTAAAATCATCTGTGATCGCGTGATAAAATATCCATCTTTGAGGTCTCCTGGATCAAAAATTCTGTTTTAAAGAAAGTTGTTGCCATATATAAGAACTTTTGATCAAGATGACATGAACAACATTTTCCCAAAGTTTCAGACAAATTCGCCGAGAACCCATTTCCATAGGTTTTTGTGCGGGGTTCTTTTTGACAAAAATTTTTGATTTACAAAAAACACGTATTGATCAATTTTCTCCAAAATTTTTTGTAAAAAACTCATCGATTGATTTCACAACTTTTAATGAGATAATAACGGGATCTATTTCTTTTTTCGATTTTTTAATTTCCATCTTTTATTTATCCGTGCTGAAAAATATCTGAAAAGAAAAAATAATTTACACAGGAACTACTATTAATAATTATCTAAGACATAGTGATTACTTACTAAATAGTTTACAAATTGATTTCAGAAAAAAATACAGTGAAATTAAAGCGTTTATTATTTATGCTTGATAAATTTTTTTTTATTAAGTAGCGTTTATTTTTTTACACGTTTAAATATTTTGAAAATTCGAGATTCAACAGATGATGAAAATTGTTTAAATCTCAAAGTGCCTTCTCCGTCTGGAATTACACAATGATATTTCTCCGTTCCTGTTATTGTCTTAGCTCTAATATATCGCTTGTCTAATGATTCTTTGCTCTGAATATAATCTTTGTTAGAGAAGAATTGCGCATAGATATTTGGCAAATTTTCCGACGGAGCACCTCAACAATTTAAAAATTATAAAAATTTTGTAAATTTTAATTTTCATGAAGAAGACTTTGGCTGAATGGCATTATTTTGCAACAGCTCATGGCAAAGGTCCTTGTGATGGAGTGGAAGGAACTGTTAAGAGAATAGCGGCACGAGCAAGTCTTCAACTTCCATATGACGAACAAATCTCAACTCCTCAAGAACTATATAACTGGGCGATAAAATTAAATTTTTTGCCAAATATCTATGCGCAATTCTTCTCTAACAAAGATTATATTCAGAGCAAAGAATCATTAGACAAGCGATATATTAGAGCTAAGACAATAACAGGAACGCAGAAATATCATTGTGTAATTCCAGACGGAGAAGGCACTTTGAGATTTAAACAATTTTCATCATCTGTTGAATCTCGAATTTTTAAAATATTTAAACGTGTAAAAAAATAAACGCTACTTAATAATAAAAAATTTATCAAGCATAAATAATAAACGCTTTAATTTCACTGTATTTTTTTCTGAAATCAATTTGTAAACTATTTAGTAAGTAATCACTATGTCTTAGATAATTATTAATAGTAGTTCCTGTGTAAATTATTTTTTCTTTTCAGATATTTATCAGCACGGATAAATAAAAAATGGAAATTTAAAAAATAAAAAAAAAATAGATCCCGTTATTATCTCATTATAAATTTAGGCTTAAAAGTTGTGAAATCGATGATAGTTTTTTACAAAAAATTTTGGAGAAAATCGATCAGTACGTGTTTTTTGTAAATCAAAAATTTGTGTCAAAAATTTCAAAATCTTATAGAAATACAGTTAAAAAAAATTAAAAAAAAATTTTTTGAAAAAAAAATCGTTCCATTTGGCCCATGTTTCGTAAATTTATGGGCGTTTAAAAAAAAATAACGTAATTTTTCAAAAATCGATATTTTGAAAACGGTTCGACAAAAAAATTTGAAAAAAATCATGGAGGCCTCTTTCAACCAATACTATAACATAAAAAATTTTCAAAAAAATCGAAGATGCAAAACCCAAATGGTGTCCGATTTGGCGTGGAATATAAACCCCCATATAAACACATGGTGTGTGTGAGTCTGTTACTACGTTTACGCGAGCGTTACTTCTACTGTAGTAATTTACGATAATTCCTTCGCGTAAACGGGATTTTGTAGTAACTTACGATAATTTACTCCGCGTAAACGAGTGATATATCGTAAGTTACTACAGAAGTAACGCTCGCGTTAACGTAGTGTGCGTGCGTGCGTGCGTGCGTGCGTGCGTGCGTGCGTGCGTGCGTGCGTGCGTGCGTGCGTGCGTGCGTGCGTGCGTGCGTGCGTGCGTGCGTGCGTGCGTGCGTGCGTGCGTGCGTGCGTGCGTGCGTGCGTGCGTGCGTGCGTGCGTGCGTGCGTGCGTGCGTGCGTGCGTGCGTGCGTGCGTGCGTGCGTGCGTGCGTGCGTGCGTGCGTGCGTGCGTGCGTGCGTGCGTGCGTGCGTGCGTGCGTGCGTGCGTGCGTGCGTGCGTGCGTGCGTGCGTGCGTGCGTGCGTGCGTGCGTGCGTGCGTGCGTGCGTGCGTGCGTGCGTGCGTGCGTGCGTGCGTGCGTGCGTGCGTGCGTGCGTGCGTGCGTGCGTGCGTGCGTGCGTGCGTGCGTGCGTGCGTGCGTGCGTGCGTGCGTGCGTGCGTGCGTGCGTGCGTGCGTGCGTGCGTGCGTGCGTGCGTGCGTGCGTGCGTGCGTGCGTGCGTGCGTGCGTGCGTGCGTGCGTGCGTGCGTGCGTGCGTGCGTGCGTGCGTGCGTGCGTGCGTGCGTGCGTGCGTGCGTGCGTGCGTGCGTGCGTGCGTGCGTGCGTGCGTGCGTGCGTGCGTGCGTGCGTGCGTGCGTGCGTGCGTGCGTGCGTGCGTGCGTGCGTGCGTGCGTGCGTGCGTGCGTGCGTGCGTGCGTGCGTGCGTGCGTGCGTGCGTGCGTGCGTGCGTGCGTGCGTGCGTGCGTGCGTGCGTGCGTGCGTGCGTGCGTGCGTGCGTGCGTGCGTGCGTGCGTGCGTGCGTGCGTGCGTGCGTGCGTGCGTGCGTGCGTGCGTGCGTGCGTGCGTGCGTGCGTGCGTGCGTGCGTGCGTGCGTGCGTGCGTGCGTGCGTGCGTGCGTGCGTGCGTGCGTGCGTGCGTGCGTGCGTGCGTGCGTGCGTGCGTGCGTGCGTGCGTGCGTGCGTGCGTGCGTGCGTGCGTGCGTGCGTGCGTGCGTGCGTGCGTGCGTGCGTGCGTGCGTGCGTGCGTGCGTGCGTGCGTGTGTGTGTGTACATCTTCCATCGCATAAATTCTGCAAATGCACTTTACTTGAAAAATACATATGATATAAAGGCACAAAATAAAAATTTATGCAGAATTATTCTTATTGTTAGTACAAAGTAATAGGAGCATGATCCTGGAGAAGTCCCATGTCCGTGACATCGTCATCGTGGACGGGGCCTGGGGCCCACAAAAAAAATAAAAATAATATATTTATGTGCGTATGCGTATCGTGCTCGTGCGATTGCGTGTGCGTGTGTATGAATATGTATGTTCAATTGCATTACGGTTTTATATGTAATATTATTTACTTTCGAGACAGTAACAATAAAAAAATAACATATATTTTATTTATATATGTATTTTCGTTTACATTTCTCAACATTTTATCAACGAAATAATAAACAGAGTTTTTTGTCCTAAATAACATTACCGTTTTTCTTTCTTCAAATATACCCTAGAATTCCAAAAAATCCTGATTTTACCATACTAAGTGTATACGCTACCCAGTGTACTAAGAGAGAGAGGGACAGCAATGAGAGAGGAAAAAAGGGAGAGGGAGGGAGAGAGAGAGAGAGAGATAGATAGATAGATAGATAGATATTTATTTATGCCATAGTCAGGACTTTAGGCAAATAAAAAAATGTACAAAAGAACGCCGTGTTCATGGCAACACAAGGCCGCCGTGTACATGGTAATAACAATAAAAATATCAAAAAATAACATAATAACGGTGAACAAAAATATCGAAAATGACATGATAATGGTGACGGTGTGTGCACCAATCTCGCAGACGAAAGAAACAAAATCGCAAAATTATAATGAAATGACAACTAGAGTGACTAACTACGTGAGGCGACTAGATTGGATAAGGATTATGCTCAAATATTGGCAAAATTAACGCAAAATGTATAATGAAGTAGCTTAAAACTAAATTACTGACTAAGGCGACTAGATTAAATATGACCTGTGTTCAAACGCTTGAATGCCTCAGAGTGGAAGCAGGCACAGAACCAGACTCAAGGGAAAAGATGTGGTTGTGGAGCTTTCGTTTGAATTCAATGATAGTCGATGAGGACACAATCTCTGAAGGAAGCGAGTTCCACAAATAGATACCCGCGAGATGGAAAGATCTATGATATGTTTCCGTCCTATGGGTGGGAATTTGAAATGCATGCACCACTACCAGGCGTGACGAACGTCTGATCAAGGAATCGGGTTTGATGAAAATGTCGGAAAGGTAACCTGGAGATATGCCGCGGGATATCTTATACATCTCGATTCCCAAGAAATAGAGTCGTCTGTTCTTTACGGACAACCATCCCAGTTGGTGACGAAAAGGCGTGATATGTTCGTCGCGTCTTAAATTGAATATGAAGCGAATCGCACAGTTTATAAGCCTTTGCAATCTAGTGTCAAGCTCGTCAGTGACATCATTGTACACGAGAGAACAGTAATCCAGCAAAGGCCAGATGAGTGCGGTCACAAGTTTCACACGAAGTTGACGAGATAAGGAGTTTTTGTGAAACTTGAGCTTGTATAGCGTAAAGTGGACTCTTTTGGAGATATGGGAGACATGGCTATCCCAAGATAGATCAGATCTCATAATGACGCCCAGATTTTGCGCTTCGGTAACGTAGGGAATCGAAATACCACCAACGGAAATAAGAGGAAGGTCATTGAGGTTGAGTTGTTTGATATAACCTTTGCTTCCAAATATTAATACCTTGGATTTGTTGAGATTGAGGGTCAGTCCATTTGCAGCTGCAAATTCAGAGACAACATTCACATCATGCGCCACAAATTGCAGCCCGGCATTTAATTGACTTAAGAGGCACCTGCGATAAATTTGCGTATCATCGGCAAATATCAAATGTTCTGTGAACCTTAGAAACGCGCCGATATCATTGATGAAGAGAGAGAAAAGGAGCGGTCCAAGGACAGATCCCTGCGGGACGCCAGCAGTGACAGATAGCCATTCTGAGAAGACGCCCTCCAAATCCACAACTGCTTGAAGACGACCGGTGAGGTACGAAAAAATTAGTTTCAAAGCTTGATCAGAAAAGCCTAGTTTCCTAAGTTTGGTAAGAAGCAAATGATGGGAGACAGTGTCGAAAGCTTTGCTGAAATCAAATAGGACAAGGATCAACACTTCGCCTACATCAACGCCATACTTGATGTCGTGGAATAATCGCAGAAGGGCAGACTGAGTAGAAAAACACTTGCGGTAGCCGGATTGTCGACTGTCTAGAATATGATGAGATTCAATGAAATCGGTAATCTGGCGATGTAGAATCTTTTCGAACACCTTGGAGAGCTCGCATAGGTTAGCTATGGGCCTCGTGTCGGAAGGAGAGGCAGGAGATTTAATTTTAGACAGTGGGCGTAGAATGGCACGCTTCCACAACGACGGGAAGTAACTAAGTCTGAGACAACTATTGAAGAATGAAGTGAGTAAATTACTCACGTGTGGCAGGGCCAATGCGATAGCATGCAGTGGAAGGTGATCGCAACCTGAAGCAAGAGAAACAGAAGATGAGGAGACAAGAGAGCATAGATCATCAGCGGTTATTTGGGAAAAACTGAAAGTAGGATTGTCAGGCTCTATGGATGAAATGATGTCAGAAAATTGAGATTGAGTACAGGAAGGAAAGCAGTTTGAGATGGATGCGTAGTGAGCATTGAGAGTATCGCGTGAGAAGTAATTCAGCGGTGAGGATAAAGGTGATTCGATTAGGCCAAGATTAGTGAGTTCGCGCCATAGCTTGGATGGATTGGAAATCGCGGTTAATCTGGTCATGTTGAAGTGCTCTCTAGCCTTCCTCATTTCTACCGTGAGACTGTTCCTGTACTGCTTATAAATATGAAAATCGAGAACAGAACCTGATCTTCGGGCGATATTATATAGACGGTTGCGATGCCGAATACCACGTACGAAAGCCTCGGTGAGCCAAGGTGCCGAAGGACGATACACACGAAAAGTACGGATGGGCGCATGGATGTCGAGACTAGAAGCGAAATCTTTGGTTATAGTACTCAGGATGCTGTCCAAGTCGGGCTCACTGAGGCTCTCGAAGCCAAAGTTTACCACGAAAGACGAAGACAGCAAGGAGGTGAGAGTTTCCACATATCTGTGTTCGTTAAACTCCTTGTAGCTACGACGGGTCAATGTACGATCCGCGGGAGACTGGACGGCGAATAGATACGTGAGTTCTATAAGGTCGTGACCATTGATAAAGGGTGCATCCGACTTTCGAAACGAAGAGACCTTGTCCAAGCTATCGACAATAAAGACATCCAACCATGAATCGGAAGAGCGAGTATGATAAGTCGAATGCGACTCCACAATGTTGAGCGACAATTGCGAGACTATGACTCTGAGGTGATTAGGTTCATATGATGAGGAGAGGAGATCACAGTTTAGGTCGCCCGAGATAATGATATTCTTATAATTATGAATAAGCGAAGTTAGAGCATCGAGAAACCTACTGAAATTTTTACCCTTCGGTCTGCGATACATCACGGTGAAGAGTAGAGGTTCGCAAGCATTGCCTCGAATGTCAAGAACGAGGAATTCGGGCTCATTAGAAAAGGACGACGGTGACGACGCCAGGACACGAGCACGCAATGAGTCGTGGACAAAGCAAGCAACGCCCCCTCCCTCCCTGCCCTCCCTGTCCACTCGTAACAGACAGTAACAGAGAGAGAGAGAGAGAGAGAGAGAGAGAGAGAGAGAGAGAGAGAGAGAGAGAGAGAGAGGAATAAATGGGTGCATGCAAATTACATACATAGAGAAAGAAATAATAATACGAGAGATATCTGTCCTTGTCTAACGAGGCATCTGTACGACATATCTGTCAAAGCTCGTTCTTTGAAACGGCTTCATAGATCGCAAAATCCTTTTACAGGAGTAAAGTTTAGGTACTAATGAAGGGTGGGATTGTAAAATAATTAGTATTAATTAAAAAAATGTAAAATTGCCTAACGAGATATCTGTACCACATGGGCCCGATTCTCTAACGAGAAACATATGCGCAAACACTGCTCTAACAGAAAGGCTGCAAATTGATTTGCTCTCTGTCGCACAGTTTTTAGCCAATAAGCTTGCAGCTTTTCTGTTAGAGCAGAGTTTACGCATACGTTTGTAGATAGAAAATCGGGCCCCATATCTTTCAAAGCTCGTTCTTTGAAACGGCTTCATAGATCGCAAAATCCTTTTACAGGAGTAAAGTTTAGGTACTAATGAAGGGTGGGATTGTAAAATAATTAGTAATAATTGAAAAAAATGTAAAAATGTCTGACGCGATATCTGTACCACATATCTTTCAAAGCTCGTTCTTTGAAACGGCTTCATAGATCGCAAAATCCTTTTACAGGAGTAAAGTTTAGGTACTAATGAAGGGTGGGATTGTAAAATAATTAGTAATAATTGAAAAAAATGTAAAAATGCCTAACGAGATATCTGTATCATATATCTGTCCTGGTTCGATTGCTGTGTAGAAACCAGACAATGTAGCCAACCCCGAAACTGCCCACAGCTGCGTGCGCCATCTCGCCATCTCTCGCAAGATCCGTGAACTACTGCTGTGACATAATTGCTGCTCTGCGTGAATATTTTTGTGAAAAATATACACGATCGTTTCAAAGCTCTCATTTTTATTCCAGGCTTTCAATCTCAATTTCAAAGGTACGTTATTGTTTGTGCACGTCTTCTGAAGGGTGGGAAAGTTTAATTTCGTACATATTACGTATACAACTGTTTATATCAGAAAATAAGGTTTTGATGTGACAGCATTTTAAAAATTTTTTCAATTATTACTAATTATTTGACAATCCCACCCTTCATTAGTACCTCTACTTTACTCCTGTAAAAGGATTTTGCGATCTGTAAAGCCGTTTCAAAATGAGAGCTTTGAAATGAATTGTCGGTAATTTGGACGGCTTTAGCATCCCCTTAAGAAGCTCAGGAAAAATGAGCCCAAGGAATGGCTGGAATTACAACAGCATATTATCCAGTTCTTGACGGCAAAAAGTAAAGGTCAGGCAATAACACAAGAGGAGGTAGATGCAGCCTATGAGCTATCGATTAGTTTGTTCCGCGCTCCGGCGTCTGGAAAAACCTGCGGTAATTCCCGAAGACACCGAAATCGGAGGAAAGGGCTCTCGGGAAGAAGTGAACGTAAATCCCGAGCTTATGCCCGTACGCAAGAGTTGTATAGAAACAATCCCGCTATCTTCGCTAAAATGGTAAGAGAGGGTATGGAGGTCCAAACGCTAGACACAGGCGAATTGGTGAGTCCAACAATTGAGAGTGTTAAAGGACTCTACGAAGGGCTGTGGGGAAGCCCGGGTCAATGTGATATTGGCCAGGAAGAGAGAGTGACTATGGTGCCGTATAGTCCAGCAGAGATTCTGCATCCTATCTCCAAAGAGGAGATCCTGAAACGTTTTAAGGCTACACGGCTGGCAGCCGGGCCTGACGGACTCCGAAAGAAAGATCTGATGAGGAATGATGGAGGCTATATCCTCCATGCAATTTTTAACGTGATCATGCTGGCATTGAAACAACCGAGCGCGTGGCGCTGCAATAGAACAACGATATTGCTCAAAGAGGGTAAAGATCCGTCGGTGGCGGCTAACTACAGGCCGATTACTATCTCCTCAATACTAAGCAAATCGTATTGGGGTATTATGGATTAGCGTCTGAGAAACGTGGTTCACCTGAATGCACGGCAAAAAGGTTTTGTGCCAGAAATAGGATGTTATAACAACATCAACCTGCTAAATGAAGTTCTTGCGTTAGCAAAGAAAGACAAGGGAATCGTAGCCACTCAAGTGGACATAGCCAAGGCGTTTGATTGCCTTCCGCACCCTGTTATTAAATACGCTTTACTTGGGAAAGGGTTGCCGGAAGAGGTGGTCGCATTAATAATGGACTCGTATAAAGGAGCCAAAACGACCATGAAATGTCGCGACAAAACGTTAGACATTGAATTGAGAAGAGGAGTCAAGCAAGGAGACCCTCTGTCTCCATTGATTTTCAATGTTTGCATGAATCTGATAATAGACAAGCTTGAAGGAATGGAAGGCGTCCAAATTAAGGACGGCCTAAGTATATCGTGCTTAGCTTTTGCCGACGATATAATACTTATTGCTAACACTAGAGAAGCGGCGAGTTGGCTTATGGATGAGCTCGTCGGCTCTCTCTCAATTTGGGGAATGGCACTATCAATTGGAAAGTGCGTTGCCTTTGGTATTGTTACTACCAAAGATAGCTGGTATATGGTAGATCCAGAAATATACAGCAATGGCGAGAAGATCGCTTACTGCGGCCCTGCTCAGTCAATGCAGTACCTAGGCATACAAGTTACTCCGTGGGAAGAAGTGGTCATTAAGCACGCAATTGCGAGGCTGAGGGACACGCTCCTAAGAATTAAAAGGCTGCCCCTGAAACCACATCAAAAAGTTGAACTTTTGGCGCGGTATATTTTACCGCACTTTTTATATGCTTTCACCGTGGGCACTGTAAGTGCCACAGAATTAAGTAAACTGGACCAAACACTAAGGACGGCGGTGAAAGACTATCTGCAACTTCCAATGTCTACAGCAGACGGTCTGCTATACGCGTCTAAGCGCGATGGCGGCATAGGTTTTTTCAAGCTCGGATATGTTGTAACGTCCGCAATGTTAAAAGCTGGTTTTCGCTTTCTGAACAATAGCGATCCGGCAATCCAAGCCCTAGTAGTAGCGTCGGGGTTAGAGAACAAATTGAAGCGCTTGACGCACGTGGCCAAACTGGGCTGGCCCCTAGAGTCGATCAAGCAGATCGACGGCTATAAAAGTAAGGCCAAAGCAAACGAATGGCACAAATGGCGGAGTTACCGTCCCAAGGCAAGGGTGTGCCAGCCTACAAAGACGACAAGGTAGACAATGAATGGTTATACCGGCCTAACCTCCTGAAACTTTCCAGGTATATTACGGACTCTTAAGTTAAGTGCCGCGTCAAACAAGGTGTCGCTGAACAGAGTCACTAAGAACAGCGGCGTCATGTGCCGTAAATGCAAGGCTCAACCCGAGACACTGGGTCACATACTGGGGCAGTGCGTATACACCAAGTCTGGTCGTATTAAACGCCATAATGACATTCGAGACTTCATAGAACGCCACGTTTTAGGGCAACGTGGAATGGTAATAACGAAAGAAGCTCGACTGCAGGACTCTCATTTGAGGAATCTCCAACCAGAACTGATCATACAGTATCGGGAAAGGGTCTTCGTGGCTGACGTTACAATCTGCCATGAGGATGGTGATCTCTTAAAGAGAAGTAAGAAGGACAAGCTCGCTAAATATGCATCCCTCATAGGTCCGCTTAAAGCTCAGTTAGGAGCGAAAGACTGCAAGATCCTCCCGATAGTTAACGGGATAAGAGGATCAATGCCCAGAGACACTGTTACTTGTCTGCGTGAATTGGAAATCAAAGACAGAGGCTCGCTGAGAACGCTAACACTTCAAGCATTCAGGAGCTCAGTGGAACTCTTCCATATGTTTATGGATTATAATGCGCCTTTGCGCCTCAACAGCAGCGAGGCTGCAGATTAAAAACTCTTAACACTAGCTCACTGATGTAATTTTATACGTAACGATGGTCTTGGACCTGATCCACCCAATATTTTATTTATTTATTTATTTATTCGGGAGCATTCTACACTCCCGATTTTAATCTATGCCGGCACTTTTGCCGTTAATATCAGTGATGCGAGTCGTTCGGGTAATCTGGACACTGAACGGCGGCAGAGCCGTGCGACTGACCCGCCCCGGCGCACGGGCGGACGCCTCCACGTAGCTCCCCGCGGTAACGGCAACACTAAGCCGGCCAAGTTCCGTTTCCCCAAGCTGAGGACTCTGCTTAAATAATTTTTCCAGCCCGTACGCAGGAATCCCGCGGCAGATCAGTCTGATGGGTTTCCCTCCTGCGGGAGGACTTGCCAAGAGTGCTAGATAGGCCAGTTACTATAAGATAGGAGGTAATAAGGAACGAAAGTTATGCTGGATCTCGTATCCTCGTTATTGGGTAACCCGTTGCGCAGATGAGCGATCCAATAGTTAACCTGCAGGATCGGTCGAGCCGGGACCCGTTGTTATCAGGAACCGCACTGCCCCGAAGCGGTAAGACGCGCCGAAAGACGTGATGCAAGTAGCCAAATGCCTCGTCATCTAATTAGAGACGCGCATGAATGGATTAACGAGATTCCCACTGTCCCTATCTACTATCTAGCAAAACCACTGCCAAGGGAACGGGCTTGGAAAAATTAGCGGGGAAAGAAGACCCTGTTGAGCTTGACTCTAGTCTGGTACTGCAAGGAGACATGAGAGGTGTAGCATAAGTGGGAGATGGCAACATCGCCGGTGAAATACCACTACTTTCATCGTTTCCTTACTTACTCGGTTAGGCGGAGCGCGTGCCCCGAGGGCTTCGTGCCCCGGCGGTCACGGTGTTCTAGAGCCAAGCGTGTCAGAGTGGCGTGAGGTCACGCGTTAATTTCTAAGAATGCAAACGTTATTTTTAATTATGCTGAGTCTAATGGCCTTAAACTGAATCCTGCCAAATTAAAGGTGATTATTTATGGTAGTCAAGCATATGTTAAGCATATCGATGTTTGTCTTCTACCGCCTATTACTGTAAACCAAGTACCTCTTCCTTTTGTAAGTGAAGTGAGGAATTTGGGCGTTATGTTCACGTCTACTCTCTCTTGGAAGAAACATATTTTGCATGTCTCACAGCAGGCCCATCATGCGCTATACAAACTAAAGTTTAATAGAAACTCTCTTTCCACTGAATTAAAAATCAAATTAGTTACAGCATTAATTATACCTCATATTGACTATTGCTGTCTTGTCTATCATGGCTTGAGCAATGAGTTGAATACTAAATTGCAAAGACCTGTAAATTGCTGTATTTGGTTTATTTATGACATTAGACGTGATGAACATATAACGCCATACAGGCATTGATTGGGCTGGTTCTCTGTTGAAAATAGAAGGCTTTATTTTCTCGGTTGTCAGATGTATCGTATTCTTTTCTTACAATCTCCTTACCTTAGTGAGCTTTTCACTCTTCCCGACCCGTCGCTAAAGAGTTCTGACCGTCTTGGTGCCTCATCGCAAACCTTTCATATTCCGACTTGTAGAACTGCCACATATATGCACTCCTTTCGTCTTTCCTCAATTCGTTTTTGGCATACTTTTTCTACTAGTATAACATCTGCATCTTTTATCGCATCTTTTAAAAACCTTCTTCATTTATTTTTGCTTGCTTCTGAATCTGGCTGATAATCTGGCTGATGCTTTTGGCCTTCTTGCATCAATTATACAGCGCAATGATATCATTGTCTAGTCAAGTATCAGTTCGTCGCCTTACACATATAATTACCTTAGTTGATTGCGTGCGTAATTCTAAGTCAGTTCTTAAGCCATACACTCTTATCCATATATTTCATTAATTATTAGTTTTTGCTTTGCGTATCATGATATTTTCTGCTACTTATTTTTAGTACTATAGCTTGCTACTATTGTATTATATTGTTTTATTTGCTTTTATTGTACCTTTGCCCTTTAGCTTATGCTTGGGCATAAATAAACCTAATCAATTTCTCTCTCTCTCTCTCTCTCTTTCTTTCTCTCTCTCTGTTGTCTCTCTGTTGATGTTTTAAATGCTGGGGATATTATCATATTGCCAAGAATTGCACGAGGCAGGAAACATGCTATAAATGTGCAGGAAATCATAAGGCGAACGAATGTACAACAGCAAAGAAGAGGTGTGTAAACTGTACCTTTAAGAATCAGACATACAACTTGAAGATAAATGTTGAACACGAGGCGCTGGATTTGGAATGTCCGACATTTAAGAAAGTATTGGGGAAGGAGAAAAAAAAAAGCCGGCTGGGAAGATACAATATAGCAATCACAGAAAAAAGCTGACTTACTTTGGTATACGAAGGCACAAGGCTGTCTGGCTCATAAGGATGAAATTCGAAATCAGGTTATGAAGAGGGTGAATCCTGCGATTCGAGAGTTATCCGAGACTAGATTGACTATAGAAAGTAATGATAGTAAGGTCAAAGCGTTTGATACAATAGATAGAGTAAGGCTAGCGGAAAAATTATATCAGTTTTGTACCGGGGTATAGTGGTGTAAAGGTGTGACAACAGTAGAGTATCATTCGCCGAGTGCGTCAAATGGCGATTTTGTATAGTGATAGGAGACTTTAATATAGGTATAGGTATAGTCGAGCGATGATAGAATTAATTTTTTCGAATAAGGAAATAAAGGAACAAGTGTGAATGAGTAACTTATAATAACGAACTATGCATGGCTAAAGGTGGAATTTAATATGAATAAAAAGAGAAATAAATATAAAGAATTTAACATCGATAATTTTGTAATATTAGAAGACAGGGTAGAACATTTATGTGATAGGATAGAAATAGTAAGAAATGTGAGTTTGCGAAAGAAACAAGTGAAAATAACGGACCATGCATGGCTTAAAGTAGGATTTAATATGAATAAAAAAAAAAGATAAATATAAAGAATTTAATTGTACCTCATGTAGAGAATTTAATTTAAAGAAAAACGTAGATTAAGACCTCATGTAAAGGACTTAATTTTAGGAAAAACCGAGTTATGTAAATAGCCGAGAAGGCTAATAAAGCTCAATCAATCAATCAATCTCTCTCTTTCTCTTTCTCTCTTTCTCTCTCTTTCTCTCTCTCTCCCTCTTTCTCTGCCCGTCCGTAAGTACATTCAGACGTGTTACATACCGCTCTGTATTTGGAGAACATTTTCTACTGCCTATTGCCCCTTGGGGCTTTCTCGTTCCAGCGCACGGACTGCAAAGCCTAATTGCTTGCCACTTCTCCCTGTTTTGGGATTGAACACGAGTGTCTCTGAGGCATATCCTAATATTTTCACTGTAATTCTCGGTCGAATTTTCTGGAATTTGATTTTCTTGCTGATATCTGAGTGAGGGTGTAACCGAACGATGCTTTATCGGGTCACGAGAGACGCGAATTTGTCCTTAAAGTCATCGGTCGCCACTCGGTTTTACCTATTTCTACCGAGAAGGTAAGTATCTTGGCTGTGAACGACGATATGGTTCCTCAATTTGCTGAAACAATTCAAATTTCAGAATCCCGCCACGGGGTCCTCTTCACCATCGCCTGTTATCAGGGACTTGATATCGATCGCCTCCGGATGTCGTCCAGGTTCGGAGATTGGACGTCACCCGCTCGATCAGGTAAGTACGAGTACGATAATTCCCTAATTCCATCTAAATTGTGAATTCCCGCCAGGTGGTCTCCATCTGGGTCGTCTCCTCTCGGATATGCGCTATCAATCGCCAGGCTGGGTCAACGTGGGGCCAAGATGGCGCGACACTCGCTCAATCGGCCAACATCGAAGGTTCAACAAACTAACTAATTCTCTTTTATTTTCAGGTTTTTTCTACACGGTCCTCATCCCCCTCGCCGATGCTATGGATCAACGCTGACGTCGATGCCCAAGGTCACCGCGTATAGGGTATACCGCGTCATCCCGAGAACTGTCGCCCGAACCCCAACTAATGTCGTTAACTTTTAGATTTTTGCGGCGCGGTCTTCACCAGTGACCTTCCCCAAAGCAGACCCGGTGATGATTCGCGATCCGGATGGACTCCTTCGCAATATGGCGCGACACTCCGCTTGGTCAGGTAAGTAGAAGGTGAGAAATCGTTAATTTCGTATTTATGTTCACAAATGATTCTTCCATTTATTCATTATTATCGTTTCACATAGTTGGTTGTTAACAATTATTGGTTTCGCACAAGATGGCGGTCGCACGTCTCGCAAAGTGCGAAGTGCTCGTTTACGGTACGTCTAAACCTTCCGCCTTTCGTATCGGCGGCAGTAACGCGTTTCGCGGGCGTTGCCGGTTGTTATGAGCGCTGAGGTGAGTTATATTCGTAATCCGGTTCGTAATCGCGATACTCCGTGATATACGCGCGAGACAAACGTGTTATACCTTCGAGCGTTCCCGACAGACTGCCTCGAGCAGTCCTGCTTTCTCGGGCTCCCTACCTACGGCAAGTTACCTCCACCATGGGATATCGGCCGCTTTCTCCTCGCGGTATTTTTCCGTTCGCCGCGTTAACAATGGTTGTTTACCAGTTTCGTATCGCCAGGTGTGCGCCAGATGTTCGTCGCTACGCAGTTACAATAGATGTTGTTCACTCCTGGCTATGCCCTATGCTCGCGGTGGAAATTTCCCCTCGGAGTACTATGTACTCGACGCCCTGAGGCGGACCCCGGGTAGTGGTTTTCCATCTCTCGCAATTTTCGTTCTAGGACGACGCCGACCCGTGCGCACGTCTTCTCCTACGTTGTTTTACGCGACCCCGGGTCAACTTCCCGAAGAAGATGTCCGCGTCGCGATCGCGACCTCTGCCGTTGACGGCAACCCTCTGGTCTCCCTTCCATGGACCTTCCCAACCCGATTCCGGCCAGAGATCCCGTGGACGACGTCCGGTCGCCGAGTTCCGGCGACATGTCGCCGGATCTCCTGTCCGGGCGGTCGGATTTTGGCGCCGACCTATTCCCTGGGTGTACCAGGTCGGGTTTAGCGAGACCCGCTGGTCTTTCCCCGTAGATGACGCTCGATTGCTCATCTGGCTTCCTGGTGGCCGTATCACGCTCCAACTTAGTCGGTTCTTTCCCGCTCGGTTTCGCGGTTCGAACTCCGCTGTGACACCTGTCGCAGTGCCCCGAATTCTCTTACCCGGGTACCCTGTCGCGCTAACTCGCGACCCAGTGCGCGAATCACGTCAGTTTTTTCGCGAGTCACCTTATTTCGGCTCCGTGATGCAGACCGCGTACCTACCGTTCGCGCGGTGCACGCTATTCTACGGCTTCGGTGCCCTGTCGCGCTAACTCGTGACCCAGTGTACGGATTGCGTCGATTTTTGATGGGTCACCTTATTTCGGCTCCGTAATACGGACCGCGTATCTACCGTTCCCGCGGCACACGCTATTCTACGGCTTCGGTGCCTTGTCGCGCTAACTCGTGACCCAGTGTACGGATCGCGTCGATTTTTCGTGGGTCACCTTATTTCGGCTTCGTAATGCGGACCGCGTATCTGCCGTTCTCGCGGCGCACGCTATTCTACGGCTTCGGTGCCTTGTTGCGTTAACTCGTGACCCAGTGTACGGATCGCGTCGATTTTCCCTGGGTCACCTTATTTCGGCTCCGTACTGCGGACCGCGTACCTCCCGTTCTCGCGGCGCACGCTATTCTATGGCTACGGTGCCCTGTCGCGCTAACTCGTGACCCAGTGTGCGGATCGCGTCGGTTTTTCATGGGTCACTTTCTCTGGACTTCGTCGTGCGGACCACGTCGAAGATTGTGTTTGGCTCGACCGCCGTATGTATTCGCGCGTCACCGCGATCCACGCGCGAAAAACTAAATAAAATTTTCTACGGCCGGGCCGTGTGCCTTTCGGCCGATAAGGAAACTGAAATAATATGCGGATCGGGAAAAAATCTAACTTACTTTGCTAATTCTTATATACTACATTGAGCCGCTGCTCTGCGAACACAGTCGCAAACTTACTACTACTCGCGCCGGACGGACCTTCAAAGATAAAATAAACGAAAATAAAATTACCTTACACCCTTTCCCCCGCAAATCTAATTGGGTAACAAAATATTCCTACGGGTCAGGGTTCCCTGTCGCGGTCCGTCCTCGGAACGCTGCGGAGGGCTGGCTTTAAGCCGGGGCGTCGTTGGTCCTCTCCGTGGAGTCCTCCCCGGACGAGCCGCTCTCGAACTCCTCGTTGTCATCGCCCGCAGCCGCGGGTTGCGGCGCCACTGTTACAGTTACCGTCTCTTGGACGGTGGTCTTTGCAAACTGCATCTTGAACGCGCAGCCGAGCGCCTCGGCCGCTTGCCGAATCGCCTCCATAACCGGTGAGTCGACTTTCTGCGCGGTGCATGTCGCCTCGCACGTCGCCTGCCGCATCGCGATGCTTCTCACCATCACTGGGACAACGCTCCGCTCGCCTTGTCCGACAACCCCTTGGGGCTGTGACACGGGCGATCGCCCCGCACGTCGCAGTTCTCGCTGGGGAAGCCGCTCCAGCACCACTCGCGGCTGTGCGAGGAGCTGCGCCCGTACAGTTTTAGCGGGCGGCTTCAATCTCCCCGTCGACTTCGGTTGTGCGGCTGCGTCGCACCCGGAGTCAGCTCTCCTTTTGAAGCCGTTCGCTTATGCTTCCTTTCCGCTCTCTGCTCCCTCGCCTGGCGCCTTTTGTCCCGGGCGCGTTGCTCCCGTCTCTGCTCCCGTCGTTTCTCCCTGGGCGGTTCTCGCACGATCTCTCGCACCTTCTCCTCCGCCTTCTTGGCGGCCTTTCGTTGCCGGAGACCTACCGCCGCGCGCCATGCTTCTAAATCCTTACCTCGTCCTTTGGTCCGTTCCCTCTCCTCTACCGTCTCGTCCGTCGACTCGCCCGACTCCCCGTCGTCGAGCAATTCCCCTCGCGTCAGGAAGTTAACTTCGACCGTCACCATCCTAGGGGTTTCGTTGATCGCTTTGGTTCCCCGCTTCGCGGGCGGGCGCTGGGTGCCGCTCGTCGATGATTTCGGACATTTCGCGAAGCACTGTCGTTTCACGACAATTTTTAAGAGACGGGGCACCGGAATGCGGGAATAGCAAGCGATGGTTGCCTCTGGCAGGACACCATTCAGCCCTTGACAACAAGAACTATCCCATCTTACGCAGACGTATGTCGGAAAAGATTAACAGCATTAATTATGGATAACGAGCCTACGAATCATCTACGTCTCTGTCATGTCAACTGCCAATTTCTGCTTGCACATCTTGACGAATTTTAGTCTTTTTTCAACAATGCTGGGTACCACATCATTTGTCTATCTGAAACCTGGCTCAAGCCGCACGTGCCCGACCATCTAATTCTGCTTTGCGGCTATCGTTTTTTGAGATGCGATTGTACTGACAGGACCGGAGGTGGGGTTGCCATCTATGTGTCAGACGCTCTCCACGTGTCGTCACTGCGACAGTCGGAAAACATATGCCGTGCAAAACCGGAATATTTGATTATTGACGTGTCAATCAATCGGCACTCCAAAATCCTACTCGCAGTCGTTTACAGACCTCCGCACAGCGGCTTCCTTTTTGACTTTTTCAATGTCTTTTCTGACCTGTCAGTTAATTATAGACACTCGATATTCGGCGACTTCAATGCGGATCTCTGCACTTACACTTTTGACTCCGAGCAGGTCCGTTTATTTGTGCGTGCGGCAAATCTCTTTCTTGTGCTCTTCACTGCCACGCACCACACTCGCACTGCCTCCACGTTGCTCGATTTATGTATCATTGACGATGCGGAAAAGCTAATCGGGTATGCGCAGCGCGATGCCTGCTTTTTATCTGCGCACGACCTTATAGAAATAACATATGACATCAAGATTGAGCGCAACCCCAGACGCACCATACGTGTACGAGACTTTCGTTCTTTCAACCCCGAGGATTTCCTTGCTGAATTGGACGCTCAGGATTAGACGGACTTTTATGCATCTTGTGACATTGACGCTAAAGTTAGGCTTCTAAACGACTCTCTTTGTACCTGCTACGATAAACACGCTCCTCACCGCGTCATCCAGCACAGGCACCTGCCTGCGCCCTGGCTCACGCCCGAAATCATGTCACTGATGAGAGCGAGAGACAGAGCAAGAAGAGTCTGGAAAAGAAGCAAAACAAACGCTAATTACAACCATTTTAAGCGTCCTGGTGCAGGCCGAGGTGCGGAGGGCTAAGGCCGAATATTTTCATATGGAATTCCAGGGCATTAATGAGCCTGATCTCATCTGGAAAAAACTTAGGCATTATGACTTTCTGAGACCCAAACAAGCGATGGAAAAACTTGTCTTCGACGTTGACGAGTTAAACTCTCATTTTACGGGAAATCTAATTTTTGATTATGACACCAGCGAGGCTTTCTACTTGGGCGAGGAAGCATATGAGGACACAAAATTCTATTGGAAGCACATTGAACCGAGGGACGTTGTGAAGGCTTTGCGTGGGTGCCGGTCGGACGCCACAGGGAGAGACGAACTACCTCGTAGCTTGATTATGAGAGCCCTATCTAGTATACTTCCTGCACTAACACATATTTTGAACTTCTGTTTGTCTTACGGTGTTTTTCCGGAAATTTGGAAGCGCGCCATAATCTGTCCAATTCCCAAGGTGAAGCACCCTTCTGAGCTCAACGATTACAGGCCGATCTCGATTCTCTGCGCTGCTTCCAAAGCATTGGAGCGCATCGCGGCTGATCAGATAGTGAATTACCTCGAGGATCATAACGTACTGGACCCTTTCCAGTCAGCCTATAGGAAAGTTTACTCCACGCAAACAGCACTGATCAAAGTCCTAGACGACATCAGGCTAGCGGCGGACAAGAGGATGATCACCATCGCTGTATTTTTTTATTTCACAAAGACTTTTGATAGTGTCTGCCATCGTCTTTTGATCAGCAAGCTCAGTGATCTGGGTTTCTCTTGCTCAGCCTTGCGTTGGCTCTGTTCTTATCTGACAGACAGGACGCAAGCTGTGCGCGATCCTTCTGGTGGGCTATCATCTGCCAGATCTGTTCGTGCGGGAGTGCCGCAGGGCTCTGTCTTGGGACCAATATTATTCATTTTGTACCTGTTGGACTTTGGCGGCGTGTTAAAGCACTGTAAATATAATTTCTATGCAGATGACCTTCAAATTTATCTTCACACAGAGCCTGGGCTTTTCTCTGAAACCATCGCTCTCATCAACGAGGGACATCTGTAGGGTAGTAAAATGGGCACTCGACAACAAGCTCACGATTAACCCCAAGAAGACAAAGACGATGATCTTTGGGACGTCTCGGTACGTTGGTGGCCTGGATCTGGATGCCCTGCCTCGGATCACTATGGAAGGCTCCTCTGTACTTTTCACGGATATGGTGGAGTATCTGGGCGTCACTATCATCAGCACACTCTCCTGGGCTGAGCAGACCACGAAAACCATCTCGCGAGTCAATTCGGCGCTCTATCAGCTCAAATTTGGCAAGCGCCTCCTGCCGTTTCTTTTTCGTGTCAGGCTTGTCATGGCACTTATCTTTCCTCTTTTTGACTACTGCTGCACGGTCCAAACCAACATCACTGGCGAGCATGACTTTCGTCTGCAAAGAGCCTTCAATAAGTGTGTCCGCTTCATGCTTCATATTCAATGCTAAATGAGATGAGCATATATCACCCTACTTGGACAGACTTGGTTGGTTGGGAATCGTGTCACGCCGTTTGTACTTCATGGGGAACTTGACCTTCTCTGTTTTACGGAGGAGAGAGCCGCAAGTTATTTACAGTAACTTCGTGTTTAGGAGTGTTTCTGCTTTGCACGATACAAGGTCCTCGTGTGACACTCTTAGTCTTCCTCCGTGCCGCACGGAATTCTTTTAAGCGTTCCTTCTGCTCCTTAGCCGCCGAACTGTAGAATGACATTCCCTCCGACATCCGTAATGCCTCATTTATTTGCGATTTTAAGAGTAAATTTTACAAGCACTTACTTCTGCAGTCAAGATCGTAAAATTTCTGGCATATCTGCGATATGTATCTGATACTGTATCCATAAGCAATGTAATCTATTTCGTATACTTTCTTATTTATTTTATATTTTTTATTGTTCTCTTCTTATTGTGTTTCTTTTATTGTATTTATGTTGTTCAGTAACTCGTGTAAATTAGTAGTTTTAACGTCGCACAGTGGGGCCAAATCCCGAAAAGCTGGCCAAAACCTCAAATGAACTTAGAATCGAGCAAAAATTGGTATACTATGGTTTTCGAGGTTGCTGATTACAAATCCAAAGTTAAAATTATTGTGAACAAAATGGCGGATCCAATATGGCGGTCATACATGTAAAAAAGATATCAGACTTTAATGAAAATTAGTATGCAGGGGTTTTTGAGGTCGCTGATTACAAATCTCAAGCCAAAATTACTGTAAGCAAAATGGCATTTAATATGGTGAACGCATGTGTGAAAAATATGTAAATTTTTTTAATACAGAAAAAATTATAGGCTCGATACTAGCACAACTAAGCAAATATATATATATATGTATATAAAATAATGTTAGAACGATAGTGATCAAAAGATAAAACATGATTTAAAAACATTACTGGAGATAATTAATCGGAATCCACGTCAGAATCAGAATTAAGTCCGCGTCAGAATCGGAATCAAATCTACGTCAGAATCAATTTCCGAATCGTAGATCCAAATCGTGTCAATCGTAGAGCCGTATTCCGTTTCGGTTGCAACAGTCACTGTAAGAAAGACACAATTATATTTAGTTTAAATTAATACATTAAAAAATAAAATATATTTATTTGACAAAAAATATTACTAAGGATAATTAATCGGAATCACTGTCAGTGTAGGAATCCACCCCAGATTCAGAATCAACTTCCGAATCGGTGTCAAGCGTAGTTCCAGATTCGGTTTTGGTTGCAACAGTAGGTGAGAGTAATAGCTCTACAGCTTCCCGTGATAAATTTTTTAGTTTCTTCTGTGGCAGTTTTCTGATGCTGGAGATGTATGGATCAGAAGTTACCATAAGCCGATTGAAAATATCTTCCATTGTTTTGGCTCTTGAACATTTTCGTGAGAAGTCTTCACGATATCTTTTAATATCTTTGTTTCGAGCTTCTTGAGCATCTTCAGATAACTGGCCGATTGGTAATAATGCATGAGCTATTATTTGTGGACCATGAATTAATAGCTTATGCACCGTAGTAAACATATAATACCACGGGTATAGTTCGACAAATTTTCTTGCAGTTTCAACCGCATATTCTTGAAATTTGTCACAATTTATCTTGTGGCCACTGGAAATAACTTGTAGAATTACGTGAAAGCGTTTGATTAAACCTTCGTCCAATCCTATTATCGAAGCAGACTCAGCCGAATTTTCAAAAAAGCGCCGAGCTGTATTCCCATCATTGGTACTTCCGTATCCTGGCTTTGGACGATCGATGTTTAGCCCCAATTTTAAACGAAATCCCTTTTGAATATTTCTCTTGCGGTCTTCTGTCATCTGCTTCTCTTTCGTACAATGCACTTGCCATTTTTTAATGTCGAGTCTGTAGGACAAATGCAAACAGCATTCGAAAAAACGTATCCACGCATGCAATGTCGACAACCCAAACTTTATATTATTTTCATCGACCTCTTTTTGTAACATAGCATCAATGTTATTAAAATCTTTACTTGTAGCTCCACACAAATAACAATGTTGCGCAGATTTCGTAGATGTCAATGCGTTGCACACTTTACCACCGATCATTGTAAATGCCATGTTGTACACAATCGAAATTTCCTTTCCATCTATGACAGTTTCAAAAGGAACAAGTGCTTTAATCTGTTCTTCGATGTATTGCGCTTCGTTGACTGTCGACTCTATGTCTTCGTGCAGAAATTGTAGTCTTAACGGTCTACAAAATCGAGGAGGTGAAGGCCTAGGGTTTTTCCAAATCATGATTTGTGCCTTCGATTCGTGATCGACAGACATGAGTTGTAATGGCACAAGTGAAGTAAGAAATACATTCGCATCTGATTTGCTGTCGTCAATAAATGTTTGTTTGTATTCACTTTGTCCAGAGCTTCCATCACAACCCCATTTACAAATAAAGTCCATATTATTTACGTTTCTTTGCGTCAAACTTCGAATTACGTCATTTTGGAGGAATAAAATACGCTGGACTGTATGGTCCAATAAAGCTTGTAAATGGACTTCTGCACTACTCTCTGTGATACTAACAGCCGTACAAGGTGGATAACAACGTTTTTTTGCTTGTATCACTTTCTTGTAAGGAGGATACAATTTACAATTATTTTCTTTGCTCACTGATTTTAGTCCTTGGTACTGACTTTTGGATAATTTGCATTCTATCAAAACGGAAAGTGCAGCATCATCAGATAATGTACTTTCTGTTGTTGATTGGAAAGCTTTTCGATACCGCAAAGCTCTCGTTGGACTCGTCAGTGCTGCTTCCTTCACAAGTTTCGAAGCGTGTAACTGTCCTGCAGATCGTAAACTCATTTGAGTGGCATATGCCATTTCGCTTGAGGTCGATGTTGTACGAATTCCTTCGGTCTTCCTTTGTTTTGATCTTTCACTGCAAGACACAAATTCCGAGGAAGGGCGACCGCTTTTCTTGGTCGGTGTCTTTTGAAAAATAGCAGGTAGTGGAAAGAATACGGGTTCACTAAGCCATTTCTAGTAGTTTTTGAAAAAGATCCCCTCTGTCCTATTGACTTTTTGCCACATGGTTCTCATTTTATAGAATAATGTGAAAAAGGACGCTCTCATATCTTCACGTACCTGTACAGAACGTCCACTTTTTTCGAAAAAAATTTTTTCCAGGTGTTCTATTATAATATTTAATTCGTCTTTTAAATGATTTCTGACGATTATAAAAACTTCCTTTCGAGTATATTGTAAAAATTGTTGATCACTAGATCCTGTAATAAAAGCATACAAAATTTAAAAAACTGATTTGAATATGAAAACTTAGAACATTAAAATAAACCGAAATAAAATAAAAATGAAGTAACTGTAAATATATAGATTTAAACGTTTTGGATAATAGAGCGCGATTTATCGAAAACACTAATCGACGTAAACATCGATCCGGGATATGTATATTGTATGATTTGTTATTATTAGGGATAGAATTACTGAAAGAACAAAAGGACATAAGCATTTTCAAGCCGAGTCATTGTCCTGAAGCGAAACGATCGACAAGTCGCAAATGAGCAACGTAGCGATAATAAGCGAAAAAACAGCATGATAGGCAGCTCTCGGCAGCTAATTTTTGTGAATTTCGCAAGATAATAAAGTGAACTAAAGCCCTAAATTTGGATCTTCGCGGAATATAGCGGAATATAGCGGAATATATAACTTTCCATCCAGTTGAAAATAGAAGTTTATAAAATTATATTGTCTTCGTAAGGCAGAATTATGCCTTGTTTCAACACGATAAAAATTAAATTTATAGGTTATATTAGTGTAAAAACATTTTCTACATACCTGCAGGAGTTATTTCCATGTCGTAGAATTAAAATCGAACACTTCACTTTCAAGCTATCCGATATATAATATACCGTAATTTTCTTTCCTTTGTTACGCGATGCGTGCGCTCTGAACGAAGGCTAACTTTGAACTGAGCTCACAGATGCAGGTATGAGGATAGGGTCTTTTCCTTTTACAATTGGATGCACCAAACATCCTTCTACCCATCCCACCAGTCAAAATTCGCCGAATCAAATTTTCATTTTTTCGTCGTTTCCGTTAGAGTGGAAAAAGGCATATATTTGCCCGCTTTCAAAGATGCGAACACCACTATCCCCGTCTAATACGAGACCTATTGCAAACTTGCCTGAACTGTCTAAACTTTTGGAGCGGATTGTAGCCTCACAAATATTAAGGCCATTGCACGTAACAATGCTTTAGTTGTAATCGTAGGGCCGTAGTCATAATCCTTATAATTTACGCATGCGCACATTATAAACAGAGGTTAGAATACCATTTGGCCGAGTCTGTCAAGGGAATGGGGCGATAAAAAAAAAGAAGTTAAGAATACCACATATATGATACATTTTAACCTTTGAGTTAAAAAATCAGTATATTTTTATACGTCAACTATATATATATATTACGTGATACATTACAACAAATAATTTACGTAAGTATATTTTGCAATTGCAGCAAAGTGGTAAAGTTATTAATTGTTGTATGTAACATTAGAAAATGATGTATATTAGTTTGACCATAATAAACACTTTCTTTCTTTTTTAAATAAACGTATATACTCTTAAATTTTGCAGTTAATGGTGTCACGACTTTTTCACTCCCGGACCGCTCCGGGACGTGTGTCGGATCAAAAGGAGTAAGGAGAGCGGGATGACGGGCCTCTCCGACGATTCCCTCGCACCTCCGGCACTTCGCGAAACGAATTTACCGTTGGGCGCCAGACGCGTCAACGCGCGTCCGCGAAATCGCGAAAGAAAACCAACACGAGACGCAAAGCGAGACGTGCGGATGTGCGAGGAATCGGCTAGCTCGACCTAAGGGCTGGGGCGGGGGTGATGAAGGGCGGCGCGATCTTCGGCGGGGTGACACGCCATAAGGAAGGACACGACTCAAGCAATTAACAAATCAAAATAACATTTATTCGGTCGGTCAGACAATCATATCATCAGCCGCGCGAGCGCCAGAAATGAAACAAAAGAATTAGTAATAGCGCGGACACCAGAATAACGAAGCGCGGCGTTATCGTATAATAAACGCGCAGAAGGCGCTGAGAGATACAGTATGACAAAACTTACAATTAATATGGAACATCAACCGTAAACGCGAAATAATCACGGAATTAGAAAGTAAGATGTCGCAGGAAAGGTCGCAAAAGGGCGATACCTCCCGCTCGGAGCGCGTGAACGCAACGCCGGGAGTCGTGCGAGAATTCTGTCGCCAATTAGCTTAAGCCTAACGAAAGTATGAATCGGGGCGTAAGCCACGTCCCAACGTAATGAGGATCGAACGCAACATAATAACGCGAGATCAATTTCGGCGCGATCGCAAGGAGACGCGAAATACTATAACAAACGCGAAAATACAGACTTAATCTAACGCGAGAAATGACCCAAGGTAGCGTCAGTCATTCGGGCAAAGACAATACTGTCCTCCGAAATTTCCGAACGCGAAAACGAGACGCCGAGGCAATCGGCGTAACGCGAAATACTGGAAGAAACGCGAGGAACATGTGCGGGATTACCGCGAGCAATAATAACACGCGATCACACGACCGATTAACGCGACGGGTGTGCCGACGCACGCGAAACGCCGCAAGAGCGATGTTTAGTAGTTTGATACGCCGGGAATACGGAAGGCGCGAGGCCCAACCACGAGCGCGGACATTATGCGAAACGGACACGCCGTAACAGACCTCGCCACGAATCTATCGCGATCTCCAGAGGCTCGCAATCGCGTCTTTACTTCAATTCCGCGGCCACGATACCATCCCGAGGCCCTTCGCTCTCGCTGTCGATCGCCGTTCGATACGCGGTCTCAAGGGACCGCACGCGTCGCGATATTATAACGTTATCCCGGACGAGAGCGTGTACCGGAGGGCAGCGTCGTGGCGTTACATTTCGCGATTAATTACTGCGGGCAACCTCACCGGTGTGATGTCTCCTCGTAGGGCTCCTTGCCGTCACCTCGTACGGAGGATCGTCGCAGCGCAACGGTTTTTCCGGACTCGGGGTGGCTATCGCGTAGCTTTTAAGTAAAACGTTCGTACTCGCCGACGGACGACCAGAGAGTGTCTCGCTATATTCGCTGAATAACGGAATCGATGCGGCACCCCCTTCCGTAGGGGCTTGCCAACCAATCGAGAGCGAGCGTGCAAGCTCGCGCGATATTCTCACGCAGGATCGTCGTAAGGTGGATCCTTCGGGGGCGCGCAACGGTCCCTCGGCGGCGTAGCGACTTCTACAATTTGTCCCTGGGCAGCGGACTGGACTTTGTTCTAGCCGGTGCGCATCTGGTTTGGCCTCGGGGCGGTGATCAGTCACCCCGCGGGCCGGTACTTCGTGGAGGCAGATTGCTGAGGCCGGGTTTTCCCCAGGCGCCTGGGGCCCCGCTATCGGCGGCCTTGTCCATCGCTGTCTCATTCGCCGCACGCCTGCCGCGTTGCTCTCGCCGCCCGGGACCCATGTAGCTCCCGCTTTCGCCACCCCTCCTCGGTCCTTGGTCCTCCCGGAACCCTCTCGGTCTCGGTACTCCCTCGAAGATTAGCCGTGGTGGGGGTGAGGCGCCGTACGCATTACAATTACACATGAAAATAAGAGAATAATCAAAACGCGGAAACGATATCGATTTTTGGCCTCTGGAGATCTCGTCGTCGCCTCTCTGGCTCGTCCCTGGGCGCAAATTTCCGCGCCTTGTGACGGCGGCGGGGCGCTGTCACGAAGCGGCGGGCCGCAACGTCACAATGGATACAGAAGAGATTTTCATGACATTTTCATTTCTTCAATTGAGTATATATATATATATAACATGTATATGATCTTAAAAAAATAAAACAAAAATGTAAACAATGGAAAAATAGGAAATGGCTTGTAAGACCATCAATACACGTCGAATGCTACAAGGCGATTTTCAACATCTTTTCCAAGCGATGAAATTGGATCCAGAATTATTTTTCCGATACACAAGGATGGATACGATTACGTTCTCAGTGTTATTACAAATGCTTTTTCCATACCTATCGAAGAAAAGCAAGAAAGCTCTGCCACCTGAGCAACGTCTCGCAATTACACTCAGGTAACTTTTTCTTCGCAGGATACTCAACAATTACATACACTTTGGCGTATGTTTTTAAGTTCGCTCTTCTGAATGCATATTAATTATTATAATTTGTATTCTAATAAATAATAAATTAAGTATTAACCTGAAATTAGACATATAAAAATAACTTTAACAATAGAAATATAGAACAAATAACAATTTGGGAATTAATATACATTAAGATAAATCTTTAAACATAATCTAAAGCATTTGCAACTTTGAAATATGTATTGTGACGTGACAAGTTGCGTCTACTTCCCGGACGGGCTCGGCCGAGGGGAATTCGGGAGTGCTTCCTCGTTGGAGCGAGGGAAGGGCGGTTGCGTATTCTTAATTGGTCTAATTAGCTGTTAAGTTTTTAAGGGATCGCCAGTGGAGGCTGGAGTCAACATGTAACGGCCGGGAGCCGCAACAAGGAAGGGCAAAGGAATAAGGAAACGGCCAAAGGACATGGCCGAAAGTCGGATCGCCCGGACCTCCCCGCAAGTGCATGAGTGTCGCCGGCCGAAATTCACTCCGTACTCGGTCGTAACAGCAGCGGCAGGATAACAGTCTAGGAGACCCTGTGACCGGACGGAGGCTCGGTATCAATGTAACACACGCTTACGCGAAGTTAGTACGGTCGCCACTCGGTTTTATCTATGCCCACCGAGAAAGATAAATGAGATTTGACTAACCCTTTCGATGACTCGCCCTAATTCCCCCTTCTCTGTTTGTTTCAGGTTCTCCCCGTGGACTCTGGATCGCCGCTGGACCTCGCCGTGGACCGTCTCAGGACTGCAGCTGTGCACCGCTGACTATGCCTCAGGACCTTCGCTGGACCGCTACGTGGATCTCTCGTCTCTCAACCGGATCGTGGAACGCCGACAGGTAAGTGATAGGAATCAGGTATGTCTCGTCGGGCAGAATGTGTCACACGAAATGATATGTAATCTTGTTTGCGGGAAATAACTGATTTATTTCTATTTCAGATTACAATGAATTCGCGCACACGGATTCTCGGACGTTCGCCATATACGACTGCGTGTATGTAGGCTGGAACGTATAATCGATGTAGCGTTGATCGATTATAATAATAATAGACGCATCACTCGCGACTGTTGTAGATACTTAAGTTTTACGCGGCAAGCGCGGGATCTTCCCAATATATTTCCTACGACTCCTCGTACGATAGGAGAGAGAGCCTTCGCAACACGTCCGCACGCTACGAAGCTCAGGGAGAGACTCCTCGAGTCTCGCGCTACGCTCGCTCAGCTCGCTCGCGCTATTGGTCCCCCACTCCCGGTGGTGGGATCACGCCACTGCCAGTTGTGCTGGCTCGCCCGGTTAGCAACTGCGTAGTTGCCGGCACAAACATGTTTTGGCCGCTTTCACTTTCGACCTTGGCCATGTATTCGCACGTTCACAATTCGTCTCGAAATACAAGTGGAAATTTCCACGATTACATTCGTATGTTATTTCGCTCGATCTCATACGCTCGCACACTGGGTCGCGATTGACCCATCGATTTTACACAACCATACGCAATTATACATCCGTGGTACATACTTGCACACTGGGTCCTTTCCGACCCGCTGGTCGTTACGCGCAGTGGGTCCCTTCCGACCCACTTGTCGACATGCACACTGGGTCGTGCTCGACCCGTCACTGTAAACGGCACACGCACACCTGCCGGGCGCTTGTCATTCGCCGTATGGGTCTGGTTAGACCCTCAACACTTTGTTACGCGCACTCTGGGTCGCCTCCGACCCTTGGTCTCGGATTTTCGAGACCCTCGCGTCACGGTCGACGGCATCTCCTCAATGGCGTTGTATGGGTCCCTCCGGACCCCTCGGTGTCACTTCTTCCAGGGGAAGTTCCTGGGGCTGGGACTTTCTAGCCCCTGGTGCTCCGGTCGACGCGAATGGGATTTTCACGTCCTTCCGAACCTTCCGGGTTGATTGATGCCCTTGCTTCCTGTGGAAGAGGCACGGCCTCGGTTTTCCGTGACCTGGACTCTGAGCATCCCGACGACTGCCGGGATCGCGTTCGCTGGACGGCCTGATCTTAATTCTATGATAATTATGCCCATTCATTGGCTAATTCGCAAGATCGGTGTCCCTACCGCACACTGGGTCATTACGGTACTTGACCTACATTTGCTTATCGCGAATCTACGTTACTCGGACTTAGCGTCTCGCGCGTCTCCAACGTCTTTTCGATATTTAGCGGATGTAGTCATACGTTTTAGCTCGCGTCTCAATCCTCGACTGTTCGTCATGTGAAATCCGTACATATCTATTCTTTACACGCGCTCATTATTATTGCTATTACGATATGTTACTCGGGATTAAATAATTCCACAGTATCTATCACGAAGACATGAATGAAACTTTATTCAGAAACATTATTATCGGGATCTTGACTCAGTGTAAACAAATTAAATCTCGCACACATTTGTATTTTCCGCTATGTACTTCTCATCGGACGTTTATCGCCTTGGTATAATAAATCGCACGCTCACTCTATATGCTTCTTTACATTACGCCATACAATGCAACTCATAATATATTTGTGCATAAATCGATAATCAACAAAACATCTTATATCTAATATTGTTACGGAACTAAATAATATCTCCGGGCGCAATTATTCGTATTTTGTAACTCAAAAGTCATTCTTTATTATGATAACATAAAACCAAAATAAATGTGAAAATGTTTCCCGCTCGCAACTTATAACTAGGTTTTGATCGTCGAAGTCGGGATGGCTGATTCCTCCGTCGTTTGTCCGTCGTTACTTGGCCGCTTCGCACCGTCGTGACCTCCGGGTTGTCGGTCTGCGCCGTTGTCGTCTCCGGAGCGGCGCCTCTCATCGTCGTGACCTCCGGGATTTCTGGCGTCGTCCATCTCCTCGTGGATGCGCTCTACCACGACCTTCGGGAAGCCGATTGGTAGACTTTTCCTTTGGGCCTTGGTCTTTGGCCTCTTGCCTACAACAGCTGGCGGCTGCAACCCCGGGACACACGCGAACCGTACGTTTCGCGAATAATTTTTTTATCGCGCGTCCGAACTCGTTCAAGGTCGCTGTCGTCACATCCTCCTCTTTTTTTCTTGAACGACGCGGCGAGCGGTTCTTTTTTCGAAAGAGGAGCGAACGTGTTCAAGGTCGTTCTATTTTTTTAGACGTGTCGCGTGGGGCGGAGGGTGAGCGTGTGAAAACACGTTCGAACGTGTTCAAGGTCGTTCTTTTCGCGGGATCTCGATTACCTTTCTTTGTTCTTCATCGTTTCGGTTCGAAGGTTGTTTCAATCCGTCTCTTTACGCATCGCGGATGACGCAATCGCGGGGATCGTGTGGTAAGCGGAGTCGGGGATCGCATCGAGATATGTTAGGTACAGATCTGGAAGGAGGGGAAAGAAAGAGAGAGAACACGCAGATGAGATTTCCGCGCGAGAGGTACTTATTTATTGCGACAAAATAAAAAATACATATGTCGATAGTAGCTAGGCAATATATACTTCTACCCTAAGGGGGAATTGCGGGGGTCGGGGGGGATACGTTCCCCGCGGGGGGAACGCCATAAGAGATGGGCGAGGGGGGTCCGGGAGGAGCAGGTGGTGGGGGTAAGAATGGGGGAAAAAAGAGTGGGGACGGACGAGGAGTGGGGGAAGAATTCCACTTCTGGCCTCAGGCTACTCTGGAGGGGAGCGGGGAAGGGGGGTACCGCGATACCGACGGTGCGCGAGGAGGGAGCGTCGTCGATCGCGGCGAGGCGCGTACTGTCGCCCGGGTCGGACGTGGTTTCCGGCCGCCCGTTTCTTAAACGGCGAAAATCGCGAGTCGTCCTCCCGCGAGAGGGAGCGTCGATCGCGCGCTTCTTCGCTCCGACGGGCCGGACGCGGTTTTCCGACGTATCGAAAGAGAGAGACCGAGAGAGAGAGACGATACCGCTCTTTTCGTTCACCCCGAACCGTTACGTTTCGCTAATAATATTTTTTTACCGCGCGTCCGAACTCGTTCAAGGTCGCTTTCGACGTCGCGTCCTCCTTTTGTTTTTTTTTCTTTTCTCGATTGACGCTGCGAGCGGTCGTCGTGTCTTCCCGCGAGGGGGAGCGCCGATCGCGCGCTTCTTCGTCCCGACGGGCCGGACGCGGTTTCGCGAATAGTATTATTTTATCGCGCGTCCGAACTCGAGTTCAAGGTCGCTGTCGACGTCACATCCTCCTTTGGTTTTTTTTTCGAGCGACGCGGCGAGCGGTTCGCGGAACACGCGCGACAGACTCGAGTCAACGAGGCACGGCAGTAATATGTATTTTATTTGTTAAATTTAAATCAAATTAATTTTATAAAAAAGATGTATAATGTATAAATTAATGAAACTTACGATTAAACATCACGGGGAAGAGTATATCCCCGACCCGTCAACAGACGGACACGGAGCTCGGACAACAGCATGAACAACGCCATATTATCCGGCGGGTCACGCCGATCACCACCCGGTAAAAAGTCGCGCTGACCGATGCGGAAACGTGGACGAGTGTAGGTAAAGCCCTCAGCCCTCATCCAACCAGTCGGGCACCACCAGCGTAGGAGGGGCGGTTTCCTCCCCCGCATCGGCAGCCCGGAGTTCCTCCAGAGTCACCACACCATTAACTGGCACAAACTGCTCGAGAGGAGTCATAATCGTAAAAAAATTGAAAAGACGTTACGCGACGGAGAAACAGTCTTGAACTAAAGCGACTCGTTAAATTATATAAAGCTAGCAGTCATAATCAGCAAAAAAAATGCGATAAAAATAATACCAAGATAGTACCGGATGTGGTTTTTCGACCAGCTTCGTTGTATCGAGAGAGACCGAGAGAGACGATACCGTTCTCTCTTCGTTCACCCGAACCGTACGTTTCGCGAATAATATTTTTCATCGCGCGTTCAAAGATCGCTGTCGACGTCACATCTTCCTTTTGTTTTTCTCGAACGATGCGGCGAGCAATTGTCGTTTTTTTTCCGGGGAAAGAGTTTATCTCTGGGTATGGAAAACCAAAACGTTGAGATAACGAACGTGTATAAAAAGAATTTTGCTCGCGACGGCGCGGCATACGGTGACGCGGATTGACAAATGTATCGTGACAGAGCGGTGCGAACCGATCGGAACGGGAATAAGTTGTTTTTTAATGCGGTATGAGCGACGAGTACGTAGAACTTTGCAAACCGGTGTTTAATCCTAAAATTAGAAAACCGATCGTAAAAATAAGCGAACCGTTCGTGAGGAATTGTTGCAGATCGGATTCGTGGAGAGTCGACGTAACGAGATATCTGATCCGTCGCGAAATCGGAATCGCCGATCGCCAATTGAACAGGAGGTTTTTCTATTGCCAAATATATTTGAAAAGAATAGAGGACGGTATTTATACGTCTAATTGATTTAGACCCGACAGCGGTGATAATGTAGCAATAGCAATGTGCGTACTCGCGAATGAACGATCACCGTTATTACTCGTCCCGAGGAATCAGACGGCGAATCGTGCTGTTACGAGCCCATGCCCGCGTTCTCGTCGGATTCGGACGAAGAATCGGCGAGACTCGAAACGTCGTTATCGTCAAACGCATGTGCGTTGGTGGTGGTGAAGGAGGACGCGCGATGGAATCTGGCGACTCATCATTTGCGGAGAGAGATCGGAGCGCGAACTGCGCGCGAGCGCGCGTGGATAGAGACGACGATGGTAAATTCCGCAAGGGCGCACGATTATACGCGTAAATTGCCGCTCAAATATCATCATTATTATCAGACGGTGTTCGGAGGAGAGAAGCTACGTAGGATTTACACCTGCGGGTCTCGTCGTCTTTTCGATCGAGTGAAATTCTGTGTTCCCGAGGGTGAAAGGCCCTTCTGGATAACATGCAGAAAGAGTGCGACGAATTGCTCGCCGCGGACGTCCGCGACGCGGACGGATATCGCGCGTGGGGACGACGATGCGACGAGTGTCTCCAGCTCCTGCGGGAGTGTCGAGTCGGACGCTCCGGAGGGCGAGGCAACACCGGAGCCGTGACCGCTCTGGTGGCTCGAATAGCGCGACTGGAAGGTTCGAGGGAGGATCTGCGTCGGCGATTCGAACGCGCCGTGGGTGCCGGTTTGGACGGTGAGGGTGCAGGTAGCAGCAGCAGCAGCGTCAGCGAAGGATTTTCGTGGGTCGAGATCGACGGTGAGTCGTTTAAGTAATATTTTTTCTAAAATATATAAGTAGGGAAAAAAGAAATTTGTAATTATCGTATACATAAATGACTCATGTTTAATATACAATTAGGTAAAAGAATTATTTAATTATCTGTTAGTAACTCACACTTAACATGTTTTTTTTTATAGATATTCCGATATGACGAAACAATAGATGCCACGCTCCTACCAAAGGTGTGTGATAAAAAATGTTTATGAAATTATTTTTAATAAATTATTTTTTATAAAATCAATTTTTAGTGGGTAATAGACGTTCCGGGCACGGGGATGTTACACATTTATGATACGATACAGTGGGAGATGCAGTTACATGGGAAGACATCTTTGGTCTTTTGCCCGCCGGAGGTTAGTATGTTCATTATTAATAGCATACATAATTTTTAAAAGTATATATACAGTATTTAATAATGTGTGTTTTCAGCATGTTATTTAAACTCAAATCAGTGTAAAGGGCTACGTTAATAAAGACCTACAAGCGTGGACACAAGCGGAGAGGCGGTGGCGACGAAAAGACGTCGATTATTTGTGGTACGATACGTCGTACCGCCGAGATATCGCGGCCATTTACCACGTGGCGGATGTTTTTGACCTGACGCGTCTCTTCGGGCTCCAGCTCTATGAGGAGGAGCCTGAAGAACGAAAAGACGTCGATTATTTGTGGTAAGATACGTCGTACCGCCGAGACATCGCGGCCATTTACCACGTGGCGGATGTTTTTGACCTGACGCGTCTCTTCGGGCTCCAGCTCTATGAGGAGGAGCCTGAAGAACGAAAAGACGTCGATTATTTGTGGTAAGATACGTCGTACCGCCGAGACATCGCGGCCATTTACCACGTGGCGGATGTTTTTGACCTGACGCGTCTCTTCGGGCTCCAGCTCTATGAGGAGGAGCCTGAAGAACGAAAAGACGTCGATTATTTGTGGTAAGATACGTCGTACCGCCGAGACATCGCGGCCATTTACCACGTGGCGGATGTTTTTGACCTGACGCGTCTCTTCTGGCTCCAGCTCTATGAGGAGGAGCCTGAAGATTGGAATCAAAATAAACCTTACTATTTATAATATTTTTTATAATATTTTTTATAATACTTTTTTATAATATACAATTTATAATACTTTTTTATAATACTATTTATAATACTTTTTTATAATATTATTTTATATTTTCATAAAAAGTTATCTTATAAATATATACAAAATATATTATAGAAAATGAGCGTCGATGTCAATTTTTTCCTATTTCCATGTGCTCTATCCCACCTTCCTCACCGGCGCGTGCAGTTCTTCCACGAGTCTTCGTTTCTCCACGAGTCTTCGTTTCTCCACGCTCATTTTTGTTTGATAATCCGTAAAACGGTTTTGATCGCGATGAGTTCGACCTCGAGCTTATCTGTCACAGCAACGAACTCTTTTTTAAATTCTTTTATTACATCACTCAAAGTCTTTCCGAGCTCCGTGATCGCTCCCTCGACGAAGCTCCTGTTGGCCGCGTCGGCGCTGACCTCCGGCGCGGCTACGCGTCGTATCTTGCATCCCGACGCGTCGTAGGAATCCTGAGCGTTCAAACGGAGCGCGACGTTTTCCAGCGCCGCGATTTCGTTCCCCAATTCTCGGATCGCGTTGTTATTTTTAATCTCTTCGATCAAAACGCTTTTCAGTTGCCCAATCGCGCCCTCTACGTAGCTCCTGTTCGTCGCGTCGGTGCCGACCTCCGGCGCGGCTAAGCGCCGTATCTTGCGCTCTCTCGCGTCGTAGGATTCCTCGTCCAAACGGAGCGCGTCTTTCTTCAGCGTCGCGTTTTTCTTCTCGATCTCACCGGTCACGATTTTCCTGAGCCGTTCGATCGCGTCCTCGACGTAACTCCTGTTCGTCGCGTCGTCGCTGTCCTCCGGCGCGGCTACCCGCCGTATCTTGCGCTCCCTCGCGTCGTAGGAATCCTCGCTCACGAAGAGCGCGTTGTTGCGCGCGTAATTGCGCAGAGACTCGATTGAGGAGCGCAATCTCACCGTGGACGCACCGTCACCGTTGCTCCGATTCGTCAGAGAAAAACCGCGTCCGGCTCGTTGAGACGAAGAAGCGCGTGATCGACGCCCCCCCTCGCGGGAGGACGACTCTTTCCCCAAAACAGCGAGAATCGCGAGTCGTCTTCCCGCGAGGGGGGGGGGCGTCGATCGCGCGCTTCTTCGTCTCAACGAGCCGGACGCGGTTTTTCCGACCAGCCTCGTTGTATGGAGAGAGACTGAGAGAGACGATACCGCTTTCTTCGTTCACCCGAACCGTACGTTTCGCGAATAATACCGAACTCGTTCAAGGTCGCTGTCGTCACATCCTCTTTTTGTTTTTCTCGAACGACGCGGCGAGCGGTCGTCGTTTTTTCCGGGGAAAGACAACGTTGAGATAACGAACGCGTATAAAATGAGTTTTGCTCGCGACGGCGCGACATACGGACCGCTCGTGAGGAACTGTTGCAGATCGGATTTGTGGAGAGTCGACGTAACGAGATATTTGATCCGTCGCGAAAATCGGAATCGCCGATCGCCAATCGAATTGGAGGTTTTTTCTATTGCCAAATATATTTTGGCGTGTTGCTCCTCTGAATTTTATATCACAGCCATTTTTGACGATTTCGATTGCCGTTTTACGCATCGCCCTCTCCGTTTACACCGTGCGGAAACGCGAAAGAATGTAACATGAGAGGCGTTCTGGAGATTGTATTCTCGACTGCAAGGAGAAAAGCGTGCTCGCGTTGCTCACAAAGTGGTTGTAATATGCTGATGTAATGATGCTCATATCACAGCCAGCTTTGATGAGCGTTGCGGCACTCACAATTCAACGAGTTTGGAATACGCCATAATTTTTTTAAAAAGTGAAGTTAGAAGGATATGTTTACATCCGCTTTAAAAGAAAAGGCGTGTTACCTGAGTGAATTTTCGTTTGTATCGTAAAATTGAAGCCTCTTTTCCGCGATGCTGATTGGCTATCTCGATTGATTGCCGCGCCGCGAGCTTGCTTCATCCCGTGAGGGACTGTCATGCGTCGGCTCGCGTCGTGTCGCGAGGTTAATATTATTATTAATGCGATCTCTCATCATTATTATAAATATAAAATCGTTTAATTCTGAATTTTGGTCGCGTCACGCAAAGCTCGAAGTGCCACGCGAAATATCAGCGGATCGGAGATAGGTAATTATATAGTGACTCCTCTTCTAAAAAGGGCATGTCGTAGGTATTGTTGTCACTTTTTTCCACGATGCCGATTGGTTCTCTTGCTGCGCTTACTTCATTTGCAGCTGTCATTGTATATTTTGTCAGTTGTGTGCGTGCGTGCGTGCGTGCGTGCGTGCGTGCGTGCGTGCGTGCGTGCGTGCGTGCGTGCGTGCGTGCGTGCGTGCGTGCGTGCGTGCGTGCGTGCGTGCGTGCGTGCGTGCGTGCGTGCGTGCGTGCGTGCGTGCGTGCGTGCGTGCGTGCGTGCGTGCGTGCGTGCGTGCGTGCGTGCGTGCGTGCGTGCGTGCGTGCGTGCGTGCGTGCGTGCGTGCGTGCGTGCGTGCGTGCGTGCGTGCGTGCGTGCGTGCGTGCGTGCGTGCGTGCGTGCGTGCGTGCGTGCGTGCGTGCGTGCGTGCGTGCGTGCGTGCGTGCGTGCGTGCGTGCGTGCGTGCGTGCGTGCGTGCGTGCGTGCGTGCGTGCGTGCGTGCGTGCGTGCGTGCGTGCGTGCGTGCGTGCGTGCGTGCGTGCGTGCGTGCGTGCGTGCGTGCGTGCGTGCGTGCGTGCGTGCGTGCGTGCGTGCGTGCGTGCGTGCGTGCGTGCGTGCGTGCGTGCGTGCGTGCGTGCGTGCGTGCGTGCGTGCGTGCGTGCGTGCGTGCGTGCGTGCGTGCGTGCGTGCGTGCGTGCGTGCGTGCGTGCGTGCGTGCGTGCGTGCGTGCGTGCGTGCGTGCGTGCGTGCGTGCGTGCGTGCGTGCGTGCGTGCGTGCGTGCGTGCGTGCGTGCGTGCGTGCGTGCGTGCGTGCGTGCGTGCGTGCGTGCGTGCGTGCGTGCGTGCGTGCGTGCGTGCGTGCGTGCGTGCGTGCGTGCGTGCGTGCGTGCGTGCGTGCGTGCGTGTGTATAATAATTATAAAAAAGGTGGGTGTTTACAGTAAAATAATTTATGTTGCATGTAGTCGTATAAATTTATGTTGCATGTAGTCGTATAAATTTATGTTCAATTAGGAGGTACCGCGACCGACCATTCTTACGCATTCGGCGGTACGCAATGTTTATCGCGTTCTCGCGACCGACCATTTTTGCGCACTCGGTAGATCGTAATGTACACTGTGGAAATTATGGAATAGGCGCGCGTGAAGAGGAACGACTTCGTTCGTTGTTTTGTGGAATAGGCGCGTGTGAAGAGGAACGACATCGTTCGTTGTTTATTTTTCACGTGGAGAAAAAAATACAAATATGTCGGTAGCGCGGATCGCGACGGCAGTACGAATCGCGGCGCGCTCCCGGCGCCTCTGTAGTGTAATAGTAATAGCATAACGTTAAAGCTAAATAGCGCGCGCGTCTGTAGTGTAATAGTAATAGCATAACGTTAAAGCTAAATGGCGCGCGCGTCTGTAGTGTAATAGTAATAGCATAACGTTAAAGCTAAATAGCGCGCGCGTCTGTAGTGTCTAGTAATTATAAAAAGTGGGTGTTTATTGTAAAATAATTTATGTTGCATGTAGTCGTTCAAATTTATGTTATAATATCCGTATGCTGCATAAAAAAATTTTCATTATTTATAAAAGTGTTATTTATATTTATCCCGTGAAACACGGATTGGTGTAAAAAACGTATAAAAACTCATAAAACCATACGTACCGTACGGTATAAAAAACGTATTAGATAAACGTGTATAATCGGTGGACATGTCCGCAACCTATCCCATTTAATATACGTATTTATGAACATTTTACAAACGTATTTGTAAACGTATTCATATGCGTATATTCATATACGTATATAAATACGTTTATAAATACGTATATTAAATGGGATAGGTTGTGGACATGTCCACCGATTATACACGTATATCTAATGCGTTTCTTACACGTAGTGTGTAATACGTATGGTTTTATGAGTTTTGATACGTTTTTTATACCAATCCGTGTTTATTAAATCTGTATATATGTATAATATGTATTATATGTATAATATGTATTATATATATATATATATGAGTTTGTTATTTTGAAAGTGGTGTATAAGTTCAATTTTAAGAAATTCTGTCGTAATATGTGCATGTTATATATAATATGGTTACAAATATATTGAAATAAATACAAGTTTTTGTGTTTAATATAATTTAAAGAAGAAAAGAAAAAAATATATTTACACCTGCATTTTAAAAATAAATATAGCTCATATACATATAAATAAATAAACAATTTTAAAACTGCGAAAATAAATACTTATAATTCTTTTATAATTTATTATAAGAAAAATATTATAAAATATTATAAAATGACATTGACACACACACAATATAGTTTCAATATATGGATTATAAAAATTAGTTTTCTTATTAAGCGGATTATTAAAAATACATAAAAAAAGAAATATAAAAATTAATTATAAAAAATTTATGTAGGTTTTTTAGCAATAGAATAGCTTAACCGATTCGTAGCTAATTTTAACCAATCTTTTACGGCATTTGCAATAACTTTATCTCCCGTGGATGGTCCATTTATCTCATTAAAGGCAAGTCTAGCACTTTCTAAAAAAAAATAATAAATATATTAATATAATTGTTTTATTTAATTAGGTAAAAAGTATTAGTGAAAAGATTAATAATAGTATTAACGTTTTTATATATTATTGTATATATGTTGCATGTACCATAAATAACGTCCATGATCTTTTTTTCTTTAAAGGCTATCTTATTTTTACGTCCAGCCCAATTGAAGTGCGTTGCTAATTCGTTGGTTAACAGAAGTCGTAACATACTCATCACACAGCAACGTTGATTTTCGCCACCGATTGACGCTAGTTTTTTGCGCTGTGATGAGAGGAAGAAATGTATAATTCATATATAAAATACGTACGTGATTATATAAGAAGAACGTTGTTAATACATATCTTAAAAGCTGTAATGCATTTATTTATACCTACATAATAATTAAAGTTTTCTTCAACTGTTAGTAATTTCTCCATTTCCTCAAATTGTTCCATAGTTGAAAGAGGAAGTTTAGGTAGCCCTTCAGGTTTCTTCCATGTTTCCATTCCTGCTGAATTCATATGTCGCTGAAGTACATTAATTTGTGACTGAATTTGCTCATACGTAATCTCAATACTTTGTAAGTATGATAAAACAACGCTCTGAAATTCAACTTCAGGCAATAATGCAAAATTCTTTATTCGAGGAATCTTGCTATTAGAACGAAAACTAGACGTTTCGGCGACAGATTGACGTTCCTGATCTATGCTATTTGTTTCCGAAGTCTTTGTTGACGAAGTCTCTTCAATATTTTGACATCCAAGTCTTGCAGTTGATTGTTTAACTACTTTTACTCCACTGACAGATTGAATAGATTTAATGGTAGGGCCAGCAGGTATTTGTTGCGATGAGGGTTGAATGCTTGTTGTATGTTTTAATTGATTTTTAAGTGGACCACTTATTGTTCTTTGTAGTAAAAAATCTTTATCATTCTTATTCTTTTTCTTCTTCCTTGTGTACTTTTTTATTTTCTGTATCTTTTCAGTATCGCTATTATTATCGCTTGAATTCGTTGAAGAACTTTCTGTATCTTCTGTATCATCAGTACTTGAAGACGGAGTTGGACTCTTAGGTCTCTTTCGTTTTTCAATTATTTTTGTTTTTTTATTTGTTGAATTATCTGATGAAGTGACTTGTTCAATATAATTATTCATAAACTGCTCAGCCGCATCATAATTATCTAAACATTATTCAGATAAATATTAAAGCACAGATATTTGTAGATATTTTTACGTATAAATTTGCATAAGTTTAAAGAATATGTGTTTATATAATATACCTTCTGTACGTAGAACAGTATTAACGTCAAATTTTTTCCATGACGATTGGTAGACTGCATTAGATTTTACTAATGCTTTAAATTTGCCATCAGATTTGGTATTTGGCCAGTAACAAACTGAATTATTATCTGTTAACCAGATAAGAGGGACGACTGCACATTCCTTCTGAGTGCCATTTAAAAATTGTACCACTGCATAGGCACTCATTGTAGCCAGTGGGATTTGTCTTGTGCCTTATTTTTTAGTATCTATTTTTGGTACATTGAGTAAATATATTCATAATTAATATTTATAAAAATGCAGCTATCTCAATTATAATTTAACAATTTATATATAACTGTCACTTAAATTCATTTACATTCATGTTATGGCTATCTGTATAAATTATAATTTTTAGTTATTTTTAGAAAAAATTCTCCACGCAATTAAAATAATTAAGATATTTATTTCGCAGTCTATATACATATATCCCTAAAATTATGTGTCTTTAGTAATGCAACTATCTATTCATATAAGGTACGTGTGGAAAGTGTTACGTAAAACTAATGTACATAAATCTGTAAAACTTTATTACATCTTATTTATTTCCTTGTTGGTGCTGAATTGGAAATGTAGCATATCCGTTTTTGAACGGAAAAAGTAGGCATTTATGATTTATTTTTTCTACGAAGAATGTAATTGATAAATCACAACCGTGAACAAAAAATATACCTAATTTGGAAGATGGAATAAGAGTATTGTACAAATCCTGTATATATTTAAAAGGTGTTCCAACACATTTATAACGCCCTTCTATGCAAATAATATGTTTAATTTCCACAATTTTATTATAAACCGAAACGATGTTATTTGGTCTTCTTACAGAAAGTTTGAAACGGTTAGTTATTAAAGTCAAGCATTTAAATGAACTTTTATTTTGCGATTTACCAACAATTTGTTTCGGAATATACTCTGTTTTAATGGAACAATTTAGAACTAAAGAATCTAGTTCTGTAATTCGATTTGCTATTTGTTGAAGTGGAAATTTGGTACCACGAACTAATCTTTTTATCTTACCTAAATAATTTTCAAATGGAAAGCAGCTAAAACTTTCTAGTGGGCCATACATTTCTACATCTTTGCAAATATGAAGTAAGGAGTGTACATTATATACTACAAAGCATGGACCATATATTGTTGCTGACTGCTGAACGAATTTAACTATAGCTTGCTTTGCAATATGCAAATATGAAGCAATTAATGTTTTGCTGCATAAAATCGTTACAGCTATGTGTAGCAATAAGAGATGATTGTATCTTTTGCTGTCTAAGTTATTATACATTACAATAGGACAAAGATATATTATGAAGTTCCGGAATTCCACAGCTTTCCACCTTTTCACTTCCTTAAAACTACGAGGTTTCCTAGCAAATTCGTTTGATACATATTTTCGTAATTGTTTTATCATACAATTCATATTAACTAAATTTCCTTTCGATAATTTACATTTACGTGTTCCCTCTATCAAATAGTTTACTATAATCCGTTTCACAACACCTGAGTATAATAAATGCATAGGATCTAAAGGAAATTGTGTCACTAATCCTATATCTTTGATTTTAAGTAAAGGAGATATACCTTTAATATGTGTACAGTTAATTTGATTTAATGAAAAATCACTATTTTTTCTTGCTTCGTATTCTTTTTTCACCGGATAATACAATTTCCTTTTTAAATGGGATTTAAAAAATTTATTATGCTCTTTATTAGAGGCTTCGGTTTTTGCTACTATGCAACATTTTTCGCAACCATGTTTACTTGTATGACCCATAATCATTTTTAACATTGCTCTCGCAGGAGCGTCACAAATAAAAGTTCTTATTTCTATTTTAAATACACTGTCTTCGTATTCTATATTATTTAATATTAGATCATTTATTTCTTTTATGAAATCATCTAAAAATAAATTTAACGGATCAGGTTTTCCATTTCCGCAAAATAAACCTACCATACACGGTGAATCATCAAGAAACACATCACTTCGTACTAATATAGGCCAAAATTCAGTTGAACTACTCTTAAACAGTGGTAAACCGTCAATATTAAAATCTAATTGAATAACATTATCTACTAACGTATTTTTTAAACCACGTTTTAATTTTTGTTTTAATTTCATCTCTATGCCAAAATAACACATGTCACCATTATTTAAAGTAAAAGTTTTCGTCTCTTTCGGAGTCTTTAAGAGAGATCTCGCAGTAAGTGGTAAATAATTATATGTCCGTTTCAACATTTGCAAAAGTTCATCGATTGCGGTGTGCTTGATATTATTTCTGAGAGCCCAGTTGCGTAAGTCATCTGGATTCAATATTGCACTTCTAGTTTCATCACATTTAGAATAATTATTTTCGTTTGGATCATGCACAGGCGTATATTCTGCGACAACTGTACTTACACATGAAGGACCTGTTTGTATGTTAAAATCAGCGCTACTTATACTCGCAAGTATGTTATCTTCATTTACAATAAAATCATCATCGCTATTATAAACATTATTTTCAAAATTCGACTCGTTTCCATTAATACTACAACGATCTAACGTATTTTTACAGTTAATTTCATTATCAGATAATAGTTTAATATTAATAAAATCGGATTCACAGTCTGTCTTTGCAACAGTTTGAAATATAAACTTTTCATTATCTTCAGAACTTAATTGCGTGGAGATAGAAGAAATATCATTATTTTTATTGCAATCTGCAAGCACTGCTTTTAATTTACGTTCAATTTTGCGACGCAGTTGTCGTTTACTAACAATTTCCTTTTCTAGAGGCATATTAACTGTGCAAATTATTTTTGAGAAAACTAAAAGAATAAAATTAAATTAAAAATGCTTTTTTTATCAAATTTGGAAATCTAATATGCATGTGCGTAAGTTAACAAATATCAGAGGTCTCTAACCTTTGTAGGCCAAAAGCGAAATCGAATAATATTATTAAAATACAGCAGGCCACACAGCAGGAAAGATCGGTTCTCTATTCCTCAACAAGAATATTATGGATATATGGTGCCACTTCAGTAACCCAGCTAGAGCTGGAATGTCACGTTCTCCTGCGTCTTTGCTCGCGTCCTTGCTCGTGATACCAGGAATGGTCCCGCCAAAAAACGGAGATGAAGATTAAATAAATAGTTACCTGTTGTAGATAACGCTAATTAACAGTATATCTCTATGTTTTAATAATATTAGTTTGTATTTTTGTCAGTTTCTATTTCTATTTCCTTTTTAATCGATTAACTTTCTCAATTGCCGGCTTTCCTGACTATATAATATATAACTTCTAATTAATATTATAAATTTTCTTGTTAAGAGATATATCTACAAGGTTTAAATTAATAATTAAAAATTATTTGTAATATTATATATGATCATTTGAGAGCGATTTCAGCAAATATGTACAAAAAAATAAAAAATTGAATAACGCTCGCTGTAATAGTTTTTCCAAAGTATTTATTTCAACATAGATTATAGATAATTAGAGATAATATGAAACATTGCTTATATAACTAATTATGGGCACCGAAAAACTTAGACAAGTCGCTTATGTAATTCCGATTGTTCATGATAATAATCAGACGTTTTCGTTGTTACAAGAGGTAACAAAAGAGAGAGAGAGAGAGAGAGAGAGAGAGAGAGAGAGAGAGAGAGAGAGAGAGAGAAAGAGAGAGAGACAGACTGACAGACAGACTTGTTATTTAGATAACCAGGGATATCAGACATGAGATGCGGTATTATAATTGATATCAGAGGTCTCTAACCTTATTTGTAGGCCAAAAACGAAATCGAATAATATTATTAAAATACAGCAGGCCACACAGCAGGAAAGATCGGTTCTCTATTCCTCAACAAGAATATTATGGATATATGGTGCCACTTCAGTAACCAGCTAGAGTTAGGATGTCACGTTCTCCTACGTCTTTGCTCGCGTCTTTGCTCGTGATACCAGAGGAATGGTCCCGCCAAAACGGAGATGGAGACTATGGAGAGGCGAGATCGCGGAACAAAAGAAGAGCGCGGCGCGGTGTTGAGCCGCCTATCCCCTCCATCTCCGTATATAAATGAATTCTAACATATATACTGCAGATTATATGGATATTAAAATTTTTGTGGAAGAGATAATTGTAAATATTTGTAACACACGCGCATTGCATATTGCACGTATAAAACATTACCATGCAGTGAGCGTTTATTGCGTTTATTAGAAACGTTTAAAAAATGTATATTTATTACAATTTCTTAACGTATATTGCTATACGGTATAATAATCGTTTATTACTTTACTTTATACCAGTAAGTAATAATTAGGTTTATTAAAAACGTTTGAAAAATGTATATTTATTACAATTTCTTAACGTATATTGCTATACGATATAATAATCGTCTATTACTTTACATTATACCAGTAAGTATTAATTAGGTTTATTAAAAACGTTTAAAAAATGTATATTTATTACAATTTCTTAACGTATACTGCTGTACGGTATAATAATCGTTTATTACTTTACTTTATACCAGTAAGTAATAATTAGGTTTATTAAAAACGTTTGAAAAATGTATATTTATTACAATTTCTTAACGTATATTGCTATACGATATAATAATCGTCTATTACTTTACATTATACCAGTAAGTATTAATTAGGTTTATTAAAAACGTTTAAAAAATGTATATTTATTACAATTTCTTAACGTATACTGCTGTACGGTATAATAATCGTTTATTACTTTACTTTATACCAGTAAGTATTAATTAGGTTTATTAGAAACGTTTAAAAAATGTATATTTATTACAATTTCTTAACGTATACTGCTATACGGTATAATAATCGTTTATTATATAATTATTTGCCAATCCTAAATTATTAATACGTATATCACCGTAGTAGAAACGTTTAAAAAATGTATATTTATTACAATTTCTTAACGTATACTGCTATACGGTATAATAATCGTCTATTACTTATACCTATACCAATTCTAAACCATTGATACGTATATTATACCATATTTATATCAATGAGTGTTTCACGGGATACAATACGTAAGAAAAAAATAGAAAAATAGAAAAAAAAACATTATTAGAACAACTCGCGTTATCGCTCGTAACCGCACCTCGCGTTATCGCTCACTCGCGCCGCAGCGGCTCGTCGGGTCATTCGCGCTGAAGCGTCTCCGCGTTATCGCTCCTTCCCCGTCTCGCTCTCTCGTCAATCGTTCGCCGTTTTTCTGTTTGTTCAATTAAGAGGTACCGCGACCGACCATTTTTACGCACTCGACGGTACGCAATGTTTATCGCCTTCTCGCGACCGACCATTTTTGCGCACTCGGTAGCTCGTAATGTACACTGTGGAAATTGTGGAATAGGCGCGTGTGAAGAGGAACGACATCGTTCGTTGTTTTTTTTTCACGTAGAGAAAAAACGAGCAATACGAAAAAAATACAAATATGTTATACGAGTAATATGATAAAAAAAAAAAACAATTGTGAAATATCTACAATATTCAACATAAGTTACAGAATGAAGAGTCGTATAAATTTATGTTATAATATCCGTATGCTTCATAAAAAAATTTTCATTATTTATAAAAATGTTATTTTTATATTTATACAATACGTAAAAAAAAAACATTATTGGAACAACTCGCGTTATCGCTCGTAACCGCACCTCGCGTTATCGCTCACTCGCGCCGCAGCGGCTCGTCGTGTCATTCGCGCTTAAGCGTCTCCGCGTTATCGCTCCTTCCCCGGCTCGCTCTCTCGTCAATCGTTCGCCGTTTCTCTGTTTGTTCAATTAAGAGGTACCGCGACCGACCATTCTTACGCATTCGGCGGTACGCAATGTTTATCGCGTTCTCGCGACCGACCATTTTTACGCACTCGGTAGTTTGTAATGTACACTGTGGAAATTGTGGAATAGGCGCGCGTGAAGAGGAACGACATCGTTCGTTGTTTTGTGGAATAGGCGCGTGTGAAGAGGAATGACATCGTTCGTTGTTTTTTTTTTCACGTAGAGAAAAAAATACAAATATGTCGGTAGCGCGGATCGCGACGGCAGTATGAATCGCGGCGCGCTCCCGGCGCCTCCTCGCGCGCGATGTCCGTGAACAAATTCGGCATGTCTCTGACGAATCGGAGCAACGGTGACGGTGCGTCCACGGTGAGATTGCGCTTCTCGATCGAGTCTTTGCGCAATTACGCGCGCAACAACGCGCTCTTCGTGAGCGAGGATTCCTACGACGCGAGGGAGCGCAAGATACGGCGGGTAGCCGCGCCGGAGGACAGCGACGACGCGACGAACAGGAGTTACGTCGAGGACGCGATCGAACGGCTCAGGAAAATCGTGACCGGTGAGATCGAGAAGAAAAACGCGACGCTGAAGAACGACGCGCTCCGTTTGGACGAGGAATCCTACGACGCGAGAGAGCGCAAGATACGGCGCTTAGCCGCGCCGGAGGTCGGCACCGACGCGACGAACAGGAGCTACGTAGAGGGCGCGACTGGGCAACTGAAAAGCGTTTTGATCGAAGAGATTAAAAATAACAACGCGATCCGAGAATTGGGGAACGAAATCGCGGCGCTGGAAAACGTCGCGCTCCGTTTGAACGCTCAGGATTCCTACGACGCGTCGGGACGCAAGATACGACGCGTAGCCGCGCCGGAGGTCGGCGCCGACGCGGCCAACAGGAGCTTCGTCGAGGGAGCGATCACGGAGCTCGGAAAGACTTTGAGTGATGTAATAAAAGAATTTAAAAAAAAGTTTGTTGCTGTGACAAATAAGCTCAAGGTCGAACTCATCGCGATCAAAACCGTTTTACGGATTATCAAACAAAAATGAGCGTGGAGAAACGAAGACTCGTGGAGAAACGAAGACTCGTGGAAAAACTGCACGCGCCGGCGAGGAAGGTGGGATAGAGCACATGGAAATAGGAAAAAATTGACATCGACGCTCATTTTCTATAATATATTTTGTATATATTTATAAGATAACTTTTTATGAAAATATAAAAAAATATTATAAAAAAGTATTATAAATAGTATTATAAAAAAGTATTATAAATAGTATTATAAAAAAGTATTATAAAAAGTATTATAAAAAGTATTATAAATAGTAAGGTTTATTTTGATTCCAATCTTCAGGCTCCTCCTCATAGAGCTGGAGCCCGAAGAGACGCGTCAGGTCAAAAACATCCGCCACGTGGTAAATGGCCGCGATGTCTCGGCGGTACGACGTATCTTACCACAAATAATCGACGTCTTTTCGTTCTTCAGGCTCCTCCTCATAGAGCTGGAGCCCGAAGAGACGCGTCAGGTCAAAAACATCCGCCACGTGGTAAATGGCCGCGATGTCTCGGCGGTACGACGTATCGTACCACAAATAATCGACGTCTTTTCGTCGCCACCGCCTCTCCGCTTGTGTCCACGCTTGTAGGTCTTTATTAACGTAGCCCTTTACACTGATTTGAGTTTAAATAACATGCTGAAAACACACATTATTAAATACTGTATATATACTTTTAAAAATTATGTATGCTATTAATAATGAACATACTAACCTCCGGCGGGCAAAAGACCAAAGATGTCTTCCCATGTAACTGCATCTCCCACTGTATCGTATCATAAATGTGTAACATCCCCGTGCCCGGAACGTCTATTACCCACTAAAAATTGATTTTATAAAAAATAATTTATTAAAAATAATTTCATAAACATTTTTTATCACACACCTTTGGTAGGAGCGTGGCATCTATTGTTTCGTCATATCGGAATATCTATAAAAAAAAACATGTTAAGTGTGAGTTACTAACAGATAATTAAATAATTTTTTTTCCTAATTGTATATTAAACATGAGTCATTCATGTATACGATAATTACAAATTTCTTTTTTCCCTACTTATATATTTTAGAAAAAATATTACTTAAACGACTCACCGTCGATCTCGACCCACGAAAATCCTTCGCTGACGCTGCTGCTGCTGCTACCTGCACCCTCACCGTCCAAACCGGCACCCACGGCGCGTTCGAATCGCCGACGCAGATCCTCCCTCGAACCTTCCAGTCGCGCTATTCGAGCCACCAGAGCGGTCACGGCTCCGGTGTTGCCTCGCCCTCCGGAGCGTCCGACTCGACAGCTCTCCCGCAGGAGCTGGAGACACTCGTCGCATCGTCGTCTCCACGCGCGATATCCGTCCGCGTCGCGGACGTCCGCGGCGAGCAATTCGTCGCACTCTTTCTGCATGTTATCCAGAAGGGCCTTTCACCCTCGGGAACACAGAATTTCACTCGATCGAAAAGACGACGAGACCCGCAGCTGTAAATCCTACGTAGCTTCTCTCCTCCGAACACCGTCTGATAATAATGATGATATTTGAGCGGCAATTTACGCGTATAATCGTGCGCCCTAGCGGAATTTACCATCGTCGTCTTTATCCACGCGCGCTCGCGCGCAGTTCGCGCTCCGATCTCTCTCCGCAAATGATGAGTCGCCAGATTCCATCGCGCGTCCTCCTTCACCACCACCAACGCACATGCGTTTGATGATAACGACGTTTCGAGTTTCGCCGATTCTTCGTCCGAATCCGACGAGAACGCGGGCATGGGCTCGTAACAGCGCGATTCGCCGTCTGATTCCTCGGGACGAGTAATAACGGTGATCGTTCATTCGCGAGTACGCACATTGCTATTGCTACATTATCACCGCTGTCGGGTCTAAATCAATTAGACGTATAAATACCGTCCTCTATTCTTTTCAAATATATTTGGCAATAGAAAAACCTCCTGTTCAATTGGCGATCGGCGATTCCGATTTCGCGACGGATCAGATATTTCGTTACGTCGACTCTCCACGAATCCGATCTGCAACAATTCCTCACGAACGGTTCGCTTATTTTTGCGATCGGTTTTCTAATTTTAGGATTAAACACCGGTTTGCAAAGTTCTACGTACTCGTCGCTCATACCGCATTAAAAAACAACTTATTCCCGTTCCGATCGGTTCGCACCGCTCTGTCACGATACATTTGTCAATCCGCGTCACCGTATGCAGCGCCGTCGCGAGCAAAACTCTTTTTATACACGTTCGTTATCTCAACGTTTTGGTTTTCCATACCCAGAGATAAACTCTTTCCCCGGAAAAAAAAACGACAATTGCTCGCCGCATCGTTCGAGAAAAACAAAATGAAGATGTGACGTCGACAGCGATCTTCGGACGCGCGATGAAAAATTATATTCGCGAAACGTACGGTTCGGGTGAACGAAGAGAGAGCGGTATCGTCTCTCTCGGTCTCTCTCGATACAACGAGGCTGGTCGGAAAACCACATCCGGTACTATCTTGGTATTATTTTTATCGCATTTTTTTTGCTGATTATGACTGCTAGCTTTATATAATTTAACGAGTCGCTTTAGTTCGAGACTGTTTCTCCGTCGCGTAACGTCTTTTCAATTTTTTTTACGATTATGACTCCTCTCGAGCAGTTTGTGCCAGTTAAAGGTGTGGTGACTCTGGAGGAACTCCGGGCTGCCGATGCGGGGGAGGAAACCGCCCCTCCTACGCTGGTGGTGCCCGACTGGTTGGATGAGGGCTTTACCTACACTCGTCCACGTTTCCGCATCGGTCAGCGCGACTTTTTACCGGGTGGTGATCGGGGTGACCCGCCGGATATTATGGCGTTGTTCATGCTGTTGTCCGAGCTCCGTTTCCGTCTGTTGACGGGTCGGGGATATACTCTTCCACATGATGTTTAATCGTAAGTTTCATTAATTTATACATTATACATCTTTTTTATAAAATTAATTTGATTTAAATTTAACAAATAAAATACATATTACTGCCGTGCCTCGTTGACTCAAGTCTGTCGCGCGTGTTCCGCGAACCGCTCGCAAAATTGTAAATCGTACAGCGAGTGCACGGTGGTGATTGACATCACCAGACGAGCCGCGTTGGGTAGCTCCATACGCAAGATCGATAGGTTGTTTATCTGCGATCCGAATCGCAGCGTCAGGTCTCTGATCGATATCGGCGAGGGGAAGCGGGTTCCGGGCTCGACGAGGTTGGATCGCAGATTCTCCAATACGTCGCGTTTGCGCTCGATCAGTCCTTTCCACATATCGAGCGTCAGACAGATCTCCTTGCCTTGCTTGTCTCCCAGGGCGATATCCACGTACGAAGGCAATGGTACACCGTACCGCAGCGACTTAATCGTGACACCAATGGTTAAGTATTTGTAGCCAGTCGTCGTCAGCGGATAACGCGTCGTCAGGATGCGCACCGGAGCCACGACGATGATTTCGCGAAAAACGTCGTTGGGGGGTGAGAGCTGGGAACGCGACGTCCGACGATGATAATTATGATCATGATGACGATCGTCCGTCGATTCTATCCTTCGTCTCTTGCCGTTTTCGTTCACCTCCGAATCCGTCTCGGGCGCGCGAGGAGAAAGATCCCTCGGCGCGGGTCGATCGGCCAGCGTCGAGAACATTTCGCACTACGCGCTATGTCGTTTGTTTTCCAATTTTTTCCTGACGCGTCGTATTCGGCTGACGATGCGATACTGATGCTTTGGGTGCGACATATCGTGGTATAAGTACGAAAGTTCCCCACTTATATCGCGCAACGTGTGATGTGGTGTGGTGTGGTGTAGTGCGGGGATCAACGCGGTTCCCCTATCCCCGTTGGTCGGAAAGCCGAACGCCGTCCTCGTCGTCGTCGTCCGAATCGCCGATCGGTGACGTTAAATCGCTGACGCGCACGAATCGATCGAGAAGATCGCGCAACTGTTTCAACAAATCGTTCTTAGGGCAGACGATATTCAGTATCCGCAGATCGAATTTTCCAGCCGCCGTGACGGTCTTCGTAAATTCGTTGAATCTGTAGTACTGCGTCCGAGTGGTGAAGTACAGATTGCCGTCGATGTATCGGAAAATCGACGTAACGCCGATCGGTATTCCGGGAAACGTCGCCTCGAGAGGCGTAAATCTGACAACTCTGTGAAATGGTCACATTCGTTTATCTCGCCCACCGAGTCGCCGTTGAACAGCACGAAGGAACGTCCTCTGTGGGTGTTCACCGCTCCGTTGATCTTCGTCTTTGCGGGAAATCCAAGTTCCTGTAGGGATTTCGGCCAATTTGGCCGCAGAGTAAGTTCCGGATATTGAACCAAGTACACCAAATTATCCACGAACACCACGACATCGCCGGACGGCGATTGATAGGCGGCGGTCACGCGCGTGTAATTGTCGTGAAGAAAGCTCATATGATTCGACAGGGCCAGAGGTCCGTTGTACGTCCTGCCGTCCAGAGCGAACGACCAATCGTAATGCCTGTACAAGATGAACATTCGATTTCCCACGATCAATATCGCGTTTACGCGATCAAGGGCGCACAGATCCGGCGACGGCAGTGGTGGCGGTGGCGCCGGCGTCTGCGGGGGATCGTTCGCCAATTTCTCGCCGTACAAACGTTGAATGTCGACGATGTCGTATCTGTCGAGCTTGACCGGGTACTGCTTGTCGGGCGTGAACGCGAACATCACCGAAGTCCTGCGCTTGTTGTGCAGCAATCCAAGAGAGTGACCGATCTCGTGCGTCAGCGTGTAATGAAGGGAGAACTTATCCGAGGAATTCTTACTGACGAAAATGTGCCACGGCTCGTCTCCGTCGACGTGCACCTCGGAGACGAAACCCGGCCTCTCGTCCATCGGGAGAAACGCGTGGGCGAGCACGCCGCCGGGGCCGTCAAATTTGTCCGTCCAATTTGGGCCGTTCACCTCGACGTTCATGTTACCGTGATGCAGGCGTCGCCAAGATATCACAATGTCGGGATTCAATCTGGAGCGTTCGAACGTCAATGCCGAATGCTGCGACCACACGTCGAACGCGGCCTGCGCCGTGCTCAACTCGCTCTCGGAGGCTAGGTAAAAATCCCATGAAGCTGAAGTTGGCAGCCAAAACTTAGCAGCCAGCAGGGCCGAATAGGGTATCGCAGGCCCCCCGAAATAAAATCCGGTAAATTTTCTTCAAAAAAATCACAAAGACGCCACAGCAAGTATAGAATACGAATCTGAAGCGATCTTGGCAATGACAAAGTTAGTTAACTAATTAAAAAATTAATTAACAATTAAATAATAGTCAAAACACACACGCATATCCGTTCGGAACCCAAAAAAATCACAGAGACTGTACAGCAAGTGTAGAATAAGAATCCGAAGCGACCTTGGCAATGACGAAGTTAGTTAACTAATTAAAAAATTAATTAACAATTAAATAATAGTCAAAACACACACGCATATCCGTTCGGAACCTTTTTTTTTTTTTTTTTGTTTAACGTGAGGAAATCTTCCACTGCTGGGTTCCTGGGCAATGCCCGGTATGTGGCCCAGCAGCCCCCTCTGGTAGAGGGGGAAGACCCCCCGGCCTTTCAAGAGAGACAAGGGGAGTGTGGGATTCTACGCCCATTGCATTCGATAAAGTGCAATGGCGCAGCCTACCCACTAAAACCTCACGGGTGACCCTATCTGCGCATTAATAGGAATGTCCAGGAACTGATGTATGCGTCTGGACACCCCTTGCGCTGAGCTTATGCTCCCTACCCTGGGCAATGCCCAATTGATCTAATGTGACGGAGCGGACACCACCCCGCTCCGTCACCCTTATCCGTGTGCCAAAAAGGGCTTTTATAGCCTTTATCTTATAGACCCCCTCGTCGGTAGGGAAGTCTTTCAGTGCACACTGCCTTCACTTGCGGTTCGTATCCGCAAGTACACCTTTCGAAAGGTGTCGTAGGTCAGATTTGGCCTATTTTTCTATCTTCTTCGCACATTCATCGCAGCATGGTCGTATTGTTCTCGACGAATGCGCTCTGCTGTTTCCTTAGCTGACATAACTCTTCCGCAAAAGGAAAGGAATGCACGCCACTTCTCCACGTCTTCGACCGACTCCGCCACGACGGCCGGAAGGGAAAGATCCATTCCAATCACCTCTCGCAGAACACGGCGCTGTTCATCCCAAGCAGGACATCCTTCCAAAGTATGTTGGGCTGTGTCCCTCTTTTCGTTACAATGATGACACCTAGTGTCTATCTCTTTGCCAATGCGACACAGGTACTCACCGAAACACCCGTGTCCGCCGAATGTGAGTCCGCGCCCCCGTCCGCCCAGCCATTCATCCAGGTGGGGCAGTATAGCATCAACAGTTCTTCTGCCGTACTTAACCACGGCTGGATTCGATAACTGTTGTCGCCATTTCTCTATTAGGGCTTCCTTAGCCTGGAGCTTTATAATTCTACTAGCTCTATCCCATTGTTTTCCCCTCGGTACTAGTAGCCGTCTTGTTCGCCTGTACACCTCGGCGTAACTGTCGGCCACCAATTCGAGAGGCGGAAGTCCCGCCAACACCGTCGCTGCGGCATGCGACACCGTACGGTATGCCCGTGACGCTCTTATGGCTACCACTCGTTGGACCCGGTTTAATTGGGTCTTAATGCGGGCTGAACTAGCCGCTATAGGTGCCCATATTGGGGCGCCATAGAGCGCCACGGATTGCACCACCGCCACGTATAATCGGCGAGCATGACCACTCGCCCCCCCAAGATTCGGCATCAGCCGAGCTAGACTATTAGCTGTCGCCATCATTCTGGGGGTTATGCGAGCGAAGTGCTCACTAAAGCCCCAAGTCTCATCGAGTCAGAGGCCCAGTAGTTTCATACTAGCCCCTACCGGAACGCGGACCTCCTCCACTTTTATATATACACCTGGTGGTTTTCCCATAGAACCATCATGGAAGTAGACGGCTTGGGTTTTTTGGGGAGCCACCCGAAGTCCCAGTCTTTTTATTGCGGCCACCACACACGCCACCGCAACGTTTGCTCTTCTCCGAGCCTCTTCCCATGTTTCTCCCTCCACCCCCAGGAAGGTATCATCCGCAAATGCGTTTAACCAACGTCCAGGGGGAAGAGGGGTTCTGAGCACTGAATCGTACCCCAAGTTCCATAGTAATAGACCAAGTACCGATCCCTCCCAGAAAACATTTTGATATTCATTGAATATACATTGCATATACATCAGTGGATATCACATATCCTATAGACATACAATGACACACAAATGACATACATTGGATGTCATAGGTATGTACAAATGCAACGCGCTGTATGTACACTGTATGTCCATGTAACATACATGTGTATATTTGCTGCATATTCTATGTATATGTATGTGTACATACAGAGAAGTACATATATAGCAGATACCTTCCTTCATATACAATGAATATTTAGTGGACATCTCATGTATGTGTATTCCATATACGTCTGTGAATATGACTTATTATATGTATATACAGTGATGTATAAACAATATTTATTGGACATCTCATGTATATGTATTCCATATACGTCTGTGAATATGACTTATTCTATGTATATACGGTGATGTACATTGGATATCCTATTTATATATAAATTTAATGTTCTGTTTATACATTGTATATCCATACAATATATATGCGTATAGATGAGGTACATTCCATGTACATTCGTGGAAAGTATATGACAGATAATTTACATATACACCAAATATTTTTTCATATCCAATGTATGTAAATTGCATCTATATACATCTATGGATGATATTCTATGTATATAAATGATATTCTATGTATATACAGTGATCTACAAATGAGGCACATTGTATGGATATATATACGTGCATTATATATGTACATATTAAAGACATCCAATGTAAATCGTTTGTAGATCACTATACATGCATAGAATATGCCATACACGAATATACACTGTACATAAATTTAATTACTAATATATCTTGTATTGTATTTACAGATATAGGTACTTGCAATAAAAACAATATACGTATTTACGAATATATATATATATATATATTTATATATTTTTAATATACATTACATCCATATAACATATTATATTATAATATATTATAATATATTAAAATCAAACTTTGAAATATTTTAAACAAAAAATTAAACATTATTTCTTTGGTCACAGTAGTCCATAAATAAGAAACTTAAAATATAAGTACGTTAAATTACAATTTATTAAGGAGCTTGTTTTAAAAAGTACTTTATCTATTTGAAAAAATAAACGGATCAAAATGTTTGTATAATATTAATACTGTTAATAATTAATACATAAAATATCTTGTAAAAAAATTGAAACAATTTTGTGTTTAAGACAAAATTGTTTCAATTTTTTCTACTGTACGTTACATCTACTGATCCCTCATTACAGCTATATTGAATTATGATGTCAGAAGCAAGAAATAACATGAGGTTTTTTTATAAAATATATACATATATCGAAATAAGATTTTGAATGTAATTATTGTGTTTGATAACATGAATTAGTAAAATCCGTCAAACTCCCTATTTGTTAATAAATATGCGTATAACTTATTTGCATATGTCCTACATTTTCAGTAAACGTGGACATGATTGAGCAAGATTATTTACAGCTACTTGCAGATTTACGAAGTACAAAAAAGTATTTGACGGATTTCATTAATTCATATTATTGCTCAAATAATCTTATTTATTTCAATATAATTTGCAAGAAGAGCTTCATATAATTTCTTGCCTCTGACGTCATATTTTATAATATGGTTTAATTAAGCCTTAACTAATATTTTATAAATAAAGCAAGAGCTACAAAAATTTTATGTGTATTAGAGTATTAATATTAGATTTAGCATTTTTTATAAACTTTAATTTGGAGTACCTATGTAAAACAAAAAATTTTGCATTACCAAGTAAAAAAACAAAAATTATATGTATGGATATGTATGGAAACAGTAATTGTATAAAAATCAAAATTAATATTTATATAATATAGAAAAAGTAACGCGTTTTCAGAAACAAAAAATACGGTAACTTTAGCATATTCTATTTATAATCTATATCCCAAATAGCAACATATATTATTTTGATGTCAAATGATCTTATTCAAACGTCAAATGAGGTCATTTTAACATCAAATTACGTGATTCCCTACCTGGGAATACTACTAATATTTTATTATATATGAAATCAATGTAATATTATATATATTATATAATATCAATATAATATTCAAGCAATCTGTTCCAAAACTTGCCTAATCTATTTTGACATTAAATTTTATGAGTGAAAAAGAATTAGTACATCTCTTTATTAATAAACTTTGGTAATTTTCTACAAAAGTGCAAACGAAAATATAATCATAGACATGATTATATAAGATTTTTTTGTGAAGCGCAATCTGAACAAAAGGCATGTTTAATTAATTTTTATATAGAAAAATGTATGAGGCAAGTTTTTGAACGGAATACTTTCATTATAAGTACCCATAAAAGCTTACACTATATAAAAACGCTTAAAATTAAAAACTACAAATTAAACTGAAAAATATAGTTTTGTTTTCTTTATAATATTCTTTATATTTATAAAGAATCATTAACACTATTTAAATTGTCTTTAATGGAAATGGTGAACAAACGTCATTTTGATTTAAAACATTTTTAAGAGTTGCAAATATAATTTCATTTAATTACAAATTAAAATGTAATTTTTAATTGTATGAAATTAATTTAACAATTACAGTTTCAAAATTTTTTAAATAATTTCAAATTCTGCTTATAAGTGTAATAGTGGGAAAGAAACGTATCGACCTTTAAATGGTAGAACTATTAATTTCCTATTAATGTCATCAATGGACCACATTTCAAGTAAATTATTATGTTTTTCTATATACTGTATGTTAAACAAAGATGAATTACATGGTTTAGAGTAAAAATCATTTTGCAATCTGTAGCTATAACCTAACAGAACTATTGAATTTTTATGGCTAACAAAATTTTTTATTTCAATTATTGTTTTATTTTTTAATTCTACAAATCGGTCAGCAATTCTATTAATATTTAAACAATATTCGGCAGTTTTAAGTTTTTTGTACTGAGGAGGATTACAAGTATTTATTAAAGGGCCATCAGAATGTTCCATTAACAATTCTGTAGACAAATTATCATCAGTATTCTTATTGTTAGTAGGTCTTAAAATATTATTCTCTTCAACGATTCGACGAACAACTTGTTGTAAGGGTTGGGAAGATTTACGAACCATTTTTTTTAATTTTTGCATAAAATTTTCAAATGGAAATGCACTAAAATTGTCTAGCGAACCAAATAATTTTACACAATCAGTTAAGTGCAAAAAATTATGTATATTATGAGAAATGAAATCTGGACCGTAAATTTTAATAGAATTAGTAATAAAATGCTTCATGAGCTCGTGAGCGTAAGAAATAAAATGTTCATACTTTGAATAATAATTACTGATTAAGATAGTGCTTGCTAAGCTAAGGGTAATAAAATTATTGTAAACTTTAGGAGACAGTACTTGTTTTAAGACTATTGGACCTGTATATAATAAAAAGAGTCTAAATTCAGTAGCCTTATATCGCTTGCATTCTACTATAGATCGAGTCTTTCGTGAAAATTCACAAGGAATATATTTTCTTAGTTTAAGAAGCAAATTAGTAATATCATTAACATCCTTTGCACGTAATTTGTGAGGAGGTCTACCGAATATCCACCCATAGCGTCTATTGCATAGCAATCTCTTAGTTCCGCCTAACAAAAGATTGTGCATATAGTCCAAGGGCACGTTATCAATAAAATTAAAGTTTGGAATGTTAATGAAAAGAGTTTCACCAACGTGATGTTCTAGATGAAGTTTATTTCTAAAAGAATCATTAGTTCTTTTTACAAGATTTTCCGTTTCAACGAAACAAATAACATTGTTAATCATTTCTCCTTCTTGATTGCACTTTGTGCAGGAAAAGTAGCCTGAATGACTTTTAAGTGATAGTACAAATGATTTTGCAGGTGTATCACAGATTAACATTTCAATTTTAAATTTGCATATAACGGTCTTGATTAATATACCATTTGTTGTTAACTTTGCACATTCATTAACAAAATCAAGTAAAAAATCATTGGAATTTGGTTTATCATGTCCATGATAAAGAGCTACTAAGAAAACTTTATTTTTAAGGGCTTCGATTGTGTTATGTGTTGACAATCTGGTTGGTGTTGTGCGAATGAGATTAAGAATGTCAGGAATGATGAAGAAGCGTAAAGAGCAAAAAAGTTTAACACAAAGAATTTAGGAACAGCATAAACATAGATCACAAGAATGAATGGTGCGTAGATCAAAGATGTTTAATATGAAAGACGTAGAAAAATCAGGAACGTAGAACGCAGGATGAATGGCGCGCAGATCAATGATGTTTATCGCGCAGGACGCAGGAAAATCAGAATCGTAGATCGCAAGGATGAATGGCGCGCAGGAAAGGATGTCTAGCGCGCAGATCACAGGAACGTAGAACGCAAGGATGAATGGCGCGCAGAGCAAGGATGTCTAGCGCGCAGTTGATCTCGTTGAGCTGAGCGGTTAGCAAGGTAATAGCGGTAATCTCAGAAGCGGTGTATCAAACAGTCGCGGGTATCAACAGAGTAACGTAAGTCAACAGTCGTGGTTATCAGATCAGAGTAATGTCGCGGTAATCTCAGAAACAGTGTATCAAAACAGTCTGTCGAAATCTCCCATACAGCCTCGAGCTGTTCGTCACAACGCAATCTTTCACACAGCCTCGTGCTGTTCGTAACCACGTAATCTCCCACACAGCCTCGTGCTGTTCGTAACATCGCAATAATCGTGCAACGGCTGAACTCAAAGCCAGGCGGTAATCTCGCAAATTTGATGCTGCCCATATGAATTCTCCAAATAATTTAAAAGTCTCAAAAAAGGGGTATCAATTCGTCATTCGGCGTATTCGGTGTATCAACGTAATTCAGCATTATGATAAACTCAAAGCGGTGTATCAAAAACGTCATTCGAAATCTCTTTACAGTTTCGAACTATTCGTCATCAGCGGTGTATCAAAAAACATTCATTCGAAATCTCCTTACAGTCTCGAACTGTTCGTCATCACGTAAGAGGTCTGAATCTTACATCGCAGTCTCGAACTGCTCGATCACCTTTAAAGGTGTACGCAAGAACATTCGTTGTCCTTCACCATAATATAAAGCTGATCGCAAAAAGCTACGCGGTAATCACGCAACATCGTGTTGCCCGTCATGACCTCGAACGTATGAATCCGCGGTTAACTCAATCGTAGTAAAGCTTACTCTTACCTTTAAACTTCTATATACCTTCTTACGTATAAAGACGACGAATTCGAATAATCCGCTATGACTCCATCATTCGAGCAATCCGCTATGACTCCATCGAATCTCCTTTCGAAACTCCCTTCGAAATGTCTCCGTCGAATCTCCTTTCTCCGTCGAATATCCTTTCTGTACGTCTCCGTCGAATCTCGCACTCCACTCTTTCGAATTCGCACTCTTTCGAACTCGCACTCTTTCGAACTCACACTTTTTCGACTTTATCCCTTTTATCTTTCGTTACGATATTTTCCTTTTCAAAATAGTTCGCGATATCGGAGAGAGAAGTAAGCAGACAGACAAGAAAAAAAAAACAACAACACGAGAAATTCATCGTTGCTAAAATCGATTCTCTGAAGCCGCGTTCGTTGATCGTCACGCTTTCCTCGATCGCGCTCGCGACGTCCAAACCGACGTTAAAGCGGCGTTAATTTCGAAACAGATTGATTTGACGGAACACAAAATGGGCCAAAATGAGCTTGCAGAACTTTTACTCAAAGGTAGCCCATCAATATTAACTGCAAGAAAAAACTCTGTGCTGGACGTTACATTTATATTAAGAGCAATGCATAAAGAATTTAATGTTTCAGCTATCCCGAAATAGTGAAATAAACCCGATCCCATTTTTGTACCGTATGCTTTGTTAGGCGTTTTTAAAAGAGTTCGAGGGTCTGCTGGTATATTATTGGTGCAATAAGAAGGATCTTCGCGCAAAATAGTAAGCAACTCTCTCAGTGCAGATAAACTAATGTTGTTTTCTACAGCCCATTTAGCAAGTTTGGAAGATAACTGCTCACTATTTTCAACATGATCTGAACATAAACTTGTTTTCCTAATTATGCTATCAGAACTATGGGTGGGTTGTTCGTCGAACGTCAAATTATCAATGTCTACATAACTCGAACCAATGTTCTCGGTATCAGAATTATGAGTAACTTTATTATTTGAATAGCTGTAACGATTGGTTTTATCATTTTTATTTTCAACCGTTGAATTTGGAACATGAAATTGATAAGTACTATTAATAATTGCTACAGATTGCTTTACTTTTTCTCTAATATATCTACACCGTTTTTCTCTGAAACTTTTTTTTTCATTCATTTTAATTCAAAATATTGAACATATATATACTATAAAATACTATAAGCTTTAATAACCACAATTACTATAAATGATAACTAATTCCCTGCATTCGTTTAATACTAAATTTATTATCCAAACTAAAAACAGCTATATTTTTCAGTTCAATGTCTCATAATAGATTTAATATTAATTACTAAAAATTAAAAATATGTTTATAAATTTTATATGTAATAACAATACATATAAAAGCAGTAATGCTTAGTCAAGACTAAACTATCAGTCTGTTCAAAAGAGAATAAAATTTACGTACGTTGAAAGCACATATTTTATGAATGTAAATGGCTACGTATCTTCGTCGTCCTGAGCATTTGCAGGTGGGTTAGGTTGAACTTGGTTAATCTTTTTTTGTGCATTAAAGTATCGATCCTTACTTCTGACGAGCCAAGCTTTTATGTGATTTATTGCTTCGAGTTCAGTGGCGTTTTGAATTTTTGGATTTTTACGAACGACATCTGAAAATCATTAAAAAATTAATAAAATGTATATTTTTATAAAACAAGAATGTTTAATTTATAAGATTATTTATTATTTTTATCTATTAACTTATTACGTTTACCTAAAATGACAGCTGCAATGTTTAAATTTTTGAATGCTTTCTTCTTTTTCGCACCTTCCCAAGAGTATAGCATTCCGACTTCGTTTAATAGAATTCTATACATTATTCTTTTAATCAACTCCTTTACGTTGGATCCTCCTATACGACTCAGCTCTTCAGTCTAAAACAGTGTGCTCAGAATTAGATTTTTGGACCGATATCTGAAACGATCTCTCCGATCCCTCCACGTTTAAAGCTCGACGGCCGAACCACCGAACTCGCGTATAATCAATGCCGTATATACATAAACTAATTCTAAATATTCCTATATTTCTGTTGTAGCAGCGAGTAAAGCCGGAAGTTGCAAGTTGATTTCCCCTAATGCTTTCTCATTCTATCATATGATCAATATAATAGAGTAAGAAAGCACTAAAAGAAAATCAACTATCTCATTCGCAAATTCCGGCTTTATTCTGTAGACGTAATGTTTGTTTTATGTCATTAACGTGTCTACATGAAATATGCTGGGATTTCTACCAAATCGTCTTAATAATATTATTAAAAATATATTATTACAATATACACATATATATATATATATATATATATATATGTAATGTATATAATATAGTTTACATATGCAAGGTATTTTAAAAATGGAATGATTAATTAATCGGAAATTGATTGAGAATCTAAAAACAAAAAAAATTGATGAACATAGCTCCGGAAATGTGTTGATTTTGAGATAACGCCATTTTTATGTTGAAATTTCAAATTACTTTGCTTTAAAACTTTTTGTCAAAATTAAAAGAGATAATTTTTAAAATTTATAACATAACTAAAAACTTGTAAAAATTATCAAAATTTGTGAAAGCCACTTTTTCTCTTTCAATTTTGACAAAAAGTTCTCAAGTAGAGTAATTTGAAATTTTAACATAAAAATGGTTATCTCTTAATCTCAAAATCAATAGCCGGAGCTATGTTCATATGAATTTTTTTCTTGATTTTAAATTCTCAATCAATTCCCGAACCAATTCATCACTTCACTTTTAAAATATCTTATTGTATATCTATTATATACATTATCATTATATTTTAAAATATCTTGTAATCTATTATATACATTATCATTAGAATTCTGACAAAAAATTATAAAGTAAAGCAATTTGAAATTTCAACATAAAAATATTTTAAAGTTATTAAAAATTAACGTTTACTTTTGAAATATATCTTATATAATACATATTAATAATATAAATTTTATTAATATTTAAATATTTAAAATATAAAAATTTTAATGATGATTTACTTTAATTGGTCTAGCGAGCACTAGTCTAAAAATTTTTTTAAATAAAGGCTATTATATATAGAGAGAAATCAACATAAAATTTAATACATATTAAGTCGTTATTATAAAATAAAATTCATATAAAAATTGAGATAAAAAGTCTATTCGTACCAATGCTACTTTATTATCCATTGATGCGTTAATCCATTCTTCTACCTTAATTAATGATTCTTCGGTCATTGGAAACAAATGTACGATTTTCGAAACTTCTGATTTATCAATATTTACGAGAGCTTCGGTGTTTACTTTTGTAGTATTAATGATAATGTCGATGCTATCCAACATGTTATTAACTTTTAGGTGTAATAAGCTTATTTCTTTCAGTAGTTCCTTCTGAAATTCTGAAATTTAAGAATTAACAATAATTTACTAACATTTCACACAAATATATGTGTAAATAGAAATATTCATAAAATATAAAAGAATAACATTATAATACAAACATAATTTACTCACTTGCATTTAATGACTGATATTTTGAAAAAACATCCTCGCTTACGACAACCGAATTTGCAGTTGATGCAGAATTTGTCTGTGTAATATCTGTAAAAAATAAAAAATAATATGGTATATTACAATTTATTTATTAGTTTGTAATAATAATTAACAATTTGTTGCCACCACATATAGTCATCAACAATATTTCAAAAGAAACCATATATGTATATTATATGCAACAGTTCAATTGTGAGTTTTACTCATAGATAATAATATTCACCATTCACTGTTTTTTCTGAGTTTAGAAAAGATGTAACGGGGTAAATATTTCCATCATTCGAGTCATCATCTAAGGATGTTTCATCAGTATCTGAGAATCGTTTATTTCGATTTTTATTATCTCTTTGCTTTTTTCGTATGTGTTCTCTTCTAATATCTTCATTATTCGAAGATAGCTCATTAGTAGTTTTCGCTTTATTAGCTTTTTTCTTGGCGAGTTTTAAATTATCTAACGACAAAAAACATTTTTAAAAAGTTATTATGTATGTAATGAAGTATGCATAAAAAAATCATTATTAAAATGTAATAATAAGTGTTTAGCTATATTGAAAATATATAATTAATTAATTTAGGATTTGCAGTCTGCACATCAGAAAATATATATTAAAAAGATTAATAAAAAGAAAAAATATAAATAGTCAGAAAAAAGCTGCAAAATATTAAGATAAAGTTAATAAAAGGAAAAATAAGTCAAAAGTGTTTAAAACTAGATAAGGACTTGTTGTGTATTTTCATATTCTTATATAATTAATTAAGCTTACCATATTGCCCCAAGATTGCAGCAGGATATGTTTTCCATAATGAACGATCCGGAGTCTGTTGATGTTTTATCTTTTCTTCAATAGCAGTACTATTACAAGACTCTGGTGGCCAATAACAGGTCGAAGTTCTTTCGCAATACCAGTTTTTTGGTACAGCTTCAACAGTATTTTCCAAATCAAATTTAACTACAAGCCAGGGCATCTTAAACTATTTAGTAAAATTTTTTACATTAATACAAAACAATGTTACAGTATCTTTTGTTTTTTATTACATTAACCCTCATTCTTTCTCCTCTTAAAATTAATTAAAAAATAATTAACAAATTATTTAGAGTATTGTACAGAAAATATATATTTAAATTAAAGAAAAATATATACTTTATTTAAATTAACAAGAAAAATATTTATAAATTAAATTATAAAAACAATTATTATAAAAAAGAAATTGTAGATTATAATTAGCTTTAATAAAAGTTTCTAAACTCATTCAATTAAAAAAAAATTTACTATATTCAATAAATTTTCATTTTCTAAAATATCCAATAAATTAATTAGCAATCTATTAAATGTAGCCAATTAATATATACGTAATCAATTAATAATCAATATATACATATAATATATTGTATATAAATTAATAATTCAATAATTTTAATAAAAATTTAAATAAAATTAATTTTTTTTATACATTAAACTTTTCATCATACTTTCATAAAATATTTGATTATATAAAGAAATATTTTTTGCTAAGATTATTTCGACTAGCTCCAATTTCTAACTACCTCTAAGAATCGAGAAGTCAATAAATCGAAATCACGGACGCGACAGTTTTCCCAATCACATTCATATTTTACGGTAACGTAACATGCGCAACAAAAGGACAAACGTGAAATTTTCTGCCAATGCGACACGAACTAATAAACCGCATCTACATAGGCTGCGTTCAATAATTCACTACCAGAGTAAAAAGTCTATAGTTCATCTTATGTATAAACGCAGACGCGACACATACACACTTAATACGACATAATTTTACATGAGATGAGTACACACACAGGCAAAAATGTACAACACAAGCAAAAGACGATAGACGACGACTCGCCTGTGTTTCACGTGGTCCCGTATCTCCGAGAGGCCGAGCACAATCACTTATTTTATACTAGCCGAATCTATACAAACCAATCTTGGTCGCTTATTTCGCTTGAGACCGGTCACTCGAAATAATTTTTAACAGCAATAACATCACCGAAAATTATCAAATTCACTAATGGCAGCCACGTTGCCGGCATGACTCGAAAACACGAAAATGTAGTAAACAAAGTCCTAGAGCGATTAAAGAGTTTGTTTCACAGAAAAGCAAGTTATCTTACCAGCTTACGATCTCTTCTTTTTTGAAGATTCGGCGTACTTTATTTTTTGAGGGACACTGCACACGTTTTTTGGCTCGTACACGAGGAGATTCGTCTCAGGTCACAGCACACGGAGAGAGCGAGGATGGTAGATCCTGCTCGATACGTGATTGATAGTAGTGACATCCTACTACATGTGCGACAATTGAGGCATGATGCGCAAGCCAATGACCGATAAGCATATGGCCGTCGCGGTTTAAGCCCCGGACACACACTTTTTCGTAACAGTAACAGTAAAGTTTCGACCAATCGCGTTGCTCGATTCAGGAACGTACGGCCATACGTTCCCGATTCAAGCAACGCGATTAGTCGAAACTTTACTGTTACTGTTACGAAAAAGTGTGTGTGGCCAGCTTTAGTGCGCACAAGCAAATACCATGCTGAGACAAAAGTGTGGCTTTATCTAATAGCGTTTTCGATTGAAGCGGATTTGATCGACCCGAGATCGATTAATGACGTCACGTGTTCTGTCTCGGGTTATTAGGGATTCATCGAAATATCAAACTTAATTTATTATATTATATAATGTTATTCAATTTCTCAAGTTTTTACCTTTTGTGGTTGTGGTTAAACGGGACGCCACTATTTATTATAACCAGAACCTGAACCAGATTCAAACAATTTCAGGTTGAACATATGTTCACATGGAAACGAGTTTAATCGACCTCGGGTCGATCAAATCCGCTTCAATCAAAAACGCTATAATTAGCGCATTAATCGCCATTGATTTACTCGCTGAGCTGATTTTGTTTTTTTGTCGCAAATATGCTGATCCGTAATATTTTGATCATTGTAATATTTTGGCTGCTGTCGAGCGCTTTTCATATTTCGGCAGATGATATTAGACGACCCCCAAGAGTTCATAATACCGTTATGGCTCTGTACGCATCAAAGATCAGTGCGCTTAATTTTGATTTGTCCGATACCGGGCAACATCGCCGACAACGATCGACCTCGTTGTCGAACTCTTAACGACTAGTAAATTTTCAAAAATTTTGCAATTTTTATTTTACTAAAAAAATTTTTTTAAATACAGCGTAAAAAATAAAATTCTAAACAAATTTAATTTTAATATAAATATATATATTTTTTAAATATTATAAAATATAAATTGTAAAGAGTATAAATATAATATTAAAATATATTATAAATAAAAAGTATATATTATTTCAAAAAATATGTATTTTTTATCATTAGTTATTCTTTACAATTTTTATTAAATAATTCAGTAGCCGTTACGCCACCAATAAAAATTACATGTAGAGATAATAAACCTCTCTATAGCTTTATCAGATAAGAAAATAATTATATTGTTATTTTAATAATGGAATAGATTGATTCTACCTTATTCCTTTAAAAAAAACACTAATAACAACTGTATTTTCATGCATATATTTACTTGTTGCATGAACATGGATGGAATAATGTATATATTATGTATATTCTATCATCTCGAATGAATATACATATCACATATATCTATACAATATTCTATGAATATTCATACATATATATACATCCATGTATGTTGCATGTATGTGCATTCGATGTACATACATGGAATGTACAAGACGTATATGCTGTGTATATTTCAGCTATCATCTTAAATAAATATACATATCACACATATCTATACGATATTCTATGAATATTCATAAATATATATACATCCATGTATGTTGCATGTATGTGCATTCGATGTACATACATGGAATGTACAAGACGTACATGCTGTGTATATTTCAGCTATCATCTTAAATAAATATACATATCACACATATGTATACGATATTCTATGAATATTCATAAATATATATACATCCATGTATGTTGCATGTATGTGCATTCGATGTACATACATGGAATGTACAAGATGTATATGCTGTGTATATTTCAGCTATTATCTTAAATGAATATACATATCACATATATCTATACGATATTCTATGAATATTCATAAATATATATACATCCATGTATGTTGCATGTATGTGCATTCGATGTACATACATGGAATGTACAAGACGTACATGCTGTGTATATTTCAGCTATCATCTTAAATAAATATACATATCACACATATCTATACGATATTCTATGAATATTCATAAATATATATACATCCATGTATGTTGCATGTATGTGCATTCGATGTACATACATGGAATGTACAAGACGTACATGCTGTGTATATTTCAGCTATCATCTTAAATGAATATACATATCACATATATCCATACAATATTCTATGTATGTCCTATAAATGTATATTCATTCCTGTATATTCTATGTATGTACATGACAAATACATGATATTATTTTCACATTACAGACACTCTATGTATATACATAGAATATCCAATGTTTACTGGGCTGGGGCACGCCACGCACGATCATTCTAATCCTAAGTTCGCCATCTCGGTTTATGTATAGCAGATTCCTATTTTGAAAATAATCATAAAGGACCGCCGTCAAATAGGGAGGAACCCTGTGATATATTAGAGCCTCCCTAATTATTGGCCAGGGTAGTGAGTTGAACGCATTCTGTATATCAAATGAAACGCCTAACACTACCCTGTCTTCATCCGCTGCTGTTTTTAGAAGGGTACGGACCTTCGTTATCGCATCCATTGTTGATTTGCCTTCTCGGAATCTATATTGGGCCTCGCAGAGGTCCAATCCCCCTTGGGACAGATGTTGAGTGATACGAGAAGCGATTACTCGTTCAAATAGTTTCCCCGTCTCATCCAGTAGGCATATTGGGCGATAACCCGATGGTTGGTCCACTGGTTTCCCTTCTTTAGGGAGAAGGACCAGTTTGGCCCTCTTCCATTGGCAAGGGAATCGACCTTCTCTCATACATCTAGTAAAGAGGGCTCTAAGTTGTTCGGCCAGTTCACAGGTGGTCCATGTCCAAGCCTTTCCAGGCACACCATCAGGTCCAGGTGCCTTACCCGCTTTTAGTTTTTTAGCGGCAGTCCGGAGTTCATCTAGCGTGACCTTCATTTCTTCTTCCTCCCACTCCACTGGTGGTGAGGGGGTGCTCCGTTTGCTCTTTCTCTTACATCGTCTGGGAACAGAGTCTCCACTACTTCTTCAAGGAATCCCGTGTCCAAGGATTCTGTTGTGGGGGGCGCCCAGGGTCTTAGTTTATTTAAAACTATCCTATATGGGCGTCCCCACGGATCCTCTTCCAGTGTTAGGAGAAGCTCCTCCCATGCGCGGTCCTTTGCCGCTTTGATGGCTTTGGAGAGGGCCCGCTTGGCGGAGCGGTAATCCTCACCAGCCATCTCTACTTCCATAAGGTCTTGTCGGGCTCTTGCCCGAAGATAGACCCTTCTAGCATGGACAGAGGAGCGCCGTAGTTCGGCAATCTCCTCTGTCCACCAGTACATACCCTTGCGAGGAGTCGGTTTAGACCTTGGCATTGCAGCATCACATGCTTGTTTCATAATGTCTCCAATTCTCCCAGCTTGGTCCTCAATGCTGGTTGTTGCATTTTGTAGAGTGTCCTCCTCCCATAAAGCTGTTAATATTGCGGCGCGAAATAGATCGCGATCCGCTTTGCGCCATTGCCATCGCGGGAACGTCTCATGTGCTGCACGTCTGCGCTCCATAGTTCCCCGATGGGTAGCCAACAGGGAGAACTCCACATATTCGTGGTCAGACTTCGTTTCTATATCCTCAACCACTTTCCATCCTTTGGTTCGGCGCAGTCCTTCCGGATTCACCACAGTGATGTCCACTATGGATCCTCCTTGGGGCCTCACGCATGTCCATCTATGTCCATGGTTGAGGGGGAACAAGTTCCTTTCAGCCATCCAGTCTTCGACTTCTCTTCCCCTGGCATTCGTGACCGGGGAACCCCATAATGCCAATTTGGCATTGAGGTCCCCAGCCACCACAATCGGAGCGGGGCCGAACCTTGTTAGGCACATTCCTATTTGGTTGAGGACATCCCGAAACTCCGCTCTACTTCTACTTGGAGATATATAGACGCTAATTATAGTGGTTTGTCTCCATTTAACTGCAACGTAGCCATCTCCCGCTACTAGTTTAGTGCAGGGCTCAGGGCTAGTGGTCTGCCTCCACGTTACTGCAGCGAGGCCGCATCGACTTGATGCCCAACATGGGTGATTATTGGGCACCCGGTATGGTTCCGCCACGATACCCAGGCCGCTGCCGCGTTCTGCCATGGACTGCAAGAAAAGGTCCTGGGCAGCGCAGCAGTGGTTCAGGTTTGCTTGGAGGATCTTAGGTGTGGGTGTATAAGCCATCACAATTCCTCATTCAGGTCCTCCGTGTCCATTTCCTCCTCTGCCCCCGATTCAACTGGATTTTGTCTAGGGAACGGTACATCAATTTGTTCTTCCTCCACTACCTTATCTGATGGGTTATTAGCCTTCCCGCTAGCTTCTTTCCCTTTAGCTCTCTTTCTATCTCCTCTTTCTGGGGAGATAATTGCAGTCGTACCAACGTTATTTAAAGAACGTTTATTTGCACGTCCAGCTTCTCTCTCAATTGAGGTTTCCCTCATTTCTACGTCCATTGGGCTATTCTGGTTATTCTGAATATGTTGTATGGGTCGAGTCCGTGCTGGGTTAACACCCTTCCATCCTGGTTTGCCTTTTTTCTTAGCTGATGAACAGGCTTTGCTCCCAGTTCTGTGGTTTGAGGGTTTCCCCAAATCAGTACAGACCGGGCATTTCACTCTCTTTTTACAATTTTTTGCTACGTGCCCTTCTTCGCCGCACCTGTAGCATCTATTGCTTCTGTCCGTTTCGCTAGTACAATTTGCTCTCACGTGCCCCCCCTCCAGGCATTTAAAACATTGGAGGGGACGCTCCGTGAGTATCTGTACTCTTACCGTGAACCAACTCAGCCTAAGTTTATTACCGCTTTGTTGGATTGCTCTTACTGCTGTTAGTGGACATTTGGCCCAAGCCGTTTTTAATCCGTTACTTCCTTCTCTGGGCCTTCCCACCTGTACTTGGGCAGTTGGACATTTGCCCATTTCCGCAATAGCAGTGGAAATTTCCTTCCGTGTTATTGAATCTTCAATATCCAGGATTCTGATTTCCCCAGTTTTTACGGGTCTAGCAACTGTGACCCCTTCTCTCCCTGAGAACAGCGCATTCATGCTTTCTGCTAGCTTGTCCGCTTTGGCCACGCCTTCCCTACCGGGTATTTCTATAAGGAGAGCCCCGGTTTTTGTTCTTTTCGGTTTTAGTGGTCCTTCAATTCCAATATCTTTTAGCAAAATCCTGCTCCTAGCCTCCTTCATCAGGGTTTCGTATTCCCCTTTGAGACTGGTCAGGACTACTGCTGCTGTCCTAGGTGGACGCCCCACTTTCCTAATGGTGTTAGATTCCTTGTTCTTGTTCTGAGTAGGCGGTGTGCCTTTAGTTTGTCTTAGGTTTTTATTTTGACCCTGCTCTTTTCCAGCTTGGTTTCTACTGTTTGGTAGTTGATTCCGTCTCTTTGTTACCTCAGCCCAGGATAACTGCTGGTTCCGGGTTTGTTTTGAGGGCGGGTTGACCAATGCCACCACGCCACTCTCTACATCCCCTGCCTCATCTCCAATCCGTCCGGGTATAGGTGTCACCTGTGCGGGCGGTGGTAGGGTTTGCCTGACGGGGGGTTTCCCCTTACCTTTCTTACGTCCTTGCTTACCACCTGATACCACCTCAGCGGTCTTATTTCGGGTTAGAGTTGGTTGTGTTCGGACTACCATTGGTCCCCCTTTAACCAACGCCCCTACCGTCTTAAGTAGGTTTTCAAGAAGTGAAGTCGTTCTTTTCATACCGGCTTCAATCGTTTCTATCTTTTTTAATACACTGTTTTCTACAGTGTTTCTATTCCCTTGTCCCGGTTTATCCAGGTGTATAGGTCCCCTGTCGATTCTATTGACATTTTCTGGATCTACATTCATAATCGTGTCATCTATTCCTGCCGGGATTATGGCCGCCTCTATTATTGACATAGATTTTCCGCCTAGAGGAGGTCTTCTTACCTCTGGTGCCCCATCTTTAAATACTTCTTTTAGTAGGCGAATTCTGTTTCTTTCTGCCGCCTCTTTTTCTATCCTTTCACTTTCTTTATTGAGTTCTTCCCTTTCTCTCAGAAGTCGATTTCTTCTTTCTTCGGCTTCTGTTTTTTCTTTCTCAATCCTTTCTTCATCAGAAGATGATTTGTCTCTTATAATGTTTCTACCTTTTCCTAGTCTTTTTTCTTTAGGGGGCTCTTCTCGAACTTGGTGAGTTTGACACAAAGGTCTATTTTCTTCCTCAACCTCTATGTTCCAGCTTTCATTTTCTTCAACTTTCTTTTCTAGCTGAGCGATCTTCTCTAGAAGTTTGGCATTCTCCCGCCTTAATTCTTCAACTTCGAAGCCTTTGACGATTGGTTCGTCTGTGCTCACTCGGTCTACTAAGTGAGAAGCCGCAGCCGAGATCATCGAGGCTGCCACGTTAAGGCTTTTTTTATCTCCACCCCTGAGCGAACCACATGTGGTATTTACTTTGTCCACAGTGGATATTTGTTTAATTATTCTTCTAGCTAAGTCTTCGACTGGAGCATAACGAAGTTCCTCCGTATATTTTTTCTCATACTCTCTTCGGTTCTTAGAGAGTTTGGCGGTTATTTTCGGGTCGTCCAACTCCCTAAGTCTTTTCTCTTCTTTTTCTCTCTCCCTTCTTGCCCGTGCCGCCTTTATTTCGAAACTTACTCCAGTGGTCACCGGCCTGCCTCGGGATCTTCGTTCCTCCGGGAGTGAATTGCTTCTTTTCCCGGTAGGACTCGTTGATTCTTCATCCCTATCTCTTCTTACTCTAGAACGAGACCTTCTCGCCTCCTCTTCCCCATTCAAGGGGGATCCATCGATCAGCTCTAGCAGGCTGTTATCTGATCCTGCTTTAGCCCACTTAGGGCCGGCTTTGCAGCCGGGTTTAATCGTACGTCTTATCGTTGTGTTACGCCCGTCTTTGGATGACGACGGTGGGAAACCGGGACGATATTCCCCATCCGCCGGGCCCTGGGGGTCCGAATCCCCTGAGTCGGTAAGTGTTTGATCTTTATAAGGCATTCCCATAAAGTTTTTATTGGTTTCTTTTCGGGGTGTCCTTCCCCTAGGCTGGTTGGCATCGCCCGCCTCACGAGCCCAGCCTGCCCGAGCTCTCGGGAATCCCCGGGTTCGCCATACCCGTATCGAGAGCGCCCCCCGAAAATCCCTAGGGACCCCCAAAGACCGCCCCCGACCCCTGAGGCACCGTCCGCCGATCGACGCCAACACGAGCACCCCGCCACCCCCGCCCGCGCGCAACGGGGGGTGGCCGGCCGAGAAACCTCGATCCCAGCCCCGGCCGAAGCAAGCTCGATCCCGGTCCCCGCCACGCACGAACGGGAACACCGGAGCACCCACGCCACCGCCGACCCAACGGACTCCGTACTCGTCACCGGTCCTACGTCCGGTGACACCCGCCGACCCCGACCTGGGAATATGTCCCAGCGGCCCGGCGGGTCTCCCACCCAGGCAGCCCGACCCCGACCTCCGATTACGTCGGAGCGGCTCGGGACTGCCCTCCGCCCCAGGGGAACCATGGGATCACATCCCTGGTGTGCAATCCCCTGATGCGGGCCTACCCCCCACCCTAACCCAGCACCACGTACTGGGCGGATGAGAGGCGGTTATCTCCTCTCCTAGAAGAGGAAATCTTCGCACTCCCATTGGAAGGGCGATCCAGACCCGCAGCGCAACAGCCCGGGGTCGCCCCGGACTGCCACGCTCCCGCCAAGGCGGGGCGCAGGCCTTTTGACCCCCCGACCAAGGGAGTACGGTCGACTCTATCCCACCCCGAAAGAGGGAAAGACCCCAGGCCATACACCCTGCCGGAGCACCGGCGTGCAATGGGTGCATGGCCCAAACCCGGGAGTGGGGTGACGTGGGGCGGGAAGAATTCCACCACCCTCCGGGCCGGACGGCCACCGGACCGAGCCATTGCCCGAGAGATCCGACGGCCGCCATCAGCCCAGAGGGAGGCAGGGTATCACCCATCCCACCTCTCTCCCCATGGAACCAGTCTCCCCCTCGAGCCTGCCGGAGCACCGGCGTGCAATGGCCGAGAGGAAGCCCCCCAAACCCCTTGGTTTTTTATCGAGGTTTTTCTTCCTCTAGGCCGGTGGGAGAAGTAGAAACCTCTCCCTCACGGTTCCGGCCGACCGGGCGTTTAAAGTCGGGGTCGCCTTCCCTTACCGACGCTTTTGAGTCGGGGAATCTCTTCCCCGACAGGGGCGCCGGACCCTCTTGTGCCCCCAAATCCTGACCAGCCAGGTCCTGACCAGTCAAGGATCCGGAGGCACGGCATGCTCTTAGACCCCGTACCTCCTCACCAAGACCCCCCTCCAGTTTGACTGAAGGTACTGTCTCGGTGGATCATTGGTACAAGGAGCCCTCTCACCACGTCAAGGTGGCATGCCACGAGAAGGATCCGTTCGGAACCCAAAAAAATCACAGAGACTGTACTGCAAGTGTAGAATGCGAATCCGAAGCAACCTTGGCGATGACGAAGTTAGTTAACTAATTAAAAAATTAATTAACAATTAAAGAATAGTTAAAACACACACTCATATCCGTTCAGAACCCAAAAAAATCACAAAGACTCCACAACAAGTGTAGAATAAGAGTCCGAAGCGACCTTGGCGATGACGAAGTTAGTTAATTAATTAAAAAATAATTAACAATTAAATAATAGGTAAAACACACACGCATATCCGTTCGGAATCCAAAAAAATCACAGAAACTCTACAACAAGTGTAGAATAAGAATCCAAAGCGACCTTGGCGATGACAAAGTTAGTTAACTAATTAAAAAATTAATTAACAATTAAATAATAGTCAAAACACACACGCATATCCGTTCGGAATCCAAAAAAATCACAGAGACTGTACAGCAAGTGTAGAATAAGAATCCGAAGCGACCTTGGCGATGACGAAGTTAGTTAATTAATTAAAAAATAATTAACATTTAAATAATAGGTAAAACACACACGCATATCCGTTCGGAACCCAAAAAAATCTCTGAGACTGTACTGCAAGTGTAGAATACGAATTTGAAGCGACCTTGGCGATGACGAAGTTAGTTAACTAATTAAAAAATTAATTAACAATTAAATAATAGTTAAAACACACACGCATATCTGTTCGGAACCCAAAAAAATCACAGAGACCGTACTGCAAGTGTAGAATGCGAATCCGAAACAACCTTGGCGATGACGAAGTTAGTTAACTAATTAAAAAATTAATTAACAATTAAATAATAGTTAAAACACACACGCATATCCGTTCAGAATTCAAAAAAATCACAAAGACTCCACAACAAGTGTAGAATAAGAGTCCGAAGCGACCTTGGCGATGACGAAGTTAGTTAATTAATTAAAAAATAATTAACAATTAAATAATAGGTAAAACACGCTTCCGGTTCCGGAGAGAACGAGAGTGACAGGTTTGCAAGTGAGCGAGAGCAAAAGGGCTTAGAAGAGAGTGACGAGGGAGGCTGAGGAAGGAGAGGGTGATAGAGCGAGGAGGTGTGGAGGTGAGAGAGTGAAGAGGTAAGCTAAGAAGGGGAACAGAGGAGGGGCATGTAAGAGGAGATAAAGGGAGGTAAAGTGTCTAGGCACAGAGAAGGTGGAAGCACGAACGGTAGCTGAGCTAGAGGGGCGCACGGTAGGTGAGTCGAGCCGAGAGCGGCAGCACGAGGTAGGGCGCGAACAACAGCGAAGAGAGAGGGGCGACTCGACGCAGGATCCGGGACGCGGACAGTAGCGCGAGGCAGGGCATAGAGTAGGTGGTGGAGCTAGAGGGGGAAGTGAGCCGAGTTAGGAGGAGATGAGTGAAGGGAAAGAAAACGGGAGGGAGGGAAAGAGTGCGATAGGTAAGGTCTTAACGATAGGTAAGGCCTTTTCCTTAGAAAAGGAGAAAGTTAGAACGGGGAGCACGGGAAATATAGAAGAGTTATGGAAAAGGAAGAGGGAGGAAATGGATAGGAGCGGGGGGGAGAAAAAGGAGGAGATTTTTAAGAGAAGTAACATGACGGCAAGATCTCCTAAAAAAGACTCGGAGATAGGTGTGAAGGAGTTGGGAGAAAGAATGGGAGAAATGATGGAGGAATTTAGGGCAGTGAGAGAAGAGCTAAGGGATGGTTTCAAGGAGCAGGGTAGGAAGATGAGAGAAGAGATAGAGGTCCTGAGAAGGGAGTTTAGGGAGCGAGAGAAGAGATGGAAAGAGGAGAGGGAAGAGACAAATAAGCAGAAGGAGAAAATGGAAGAAAGAATAAGGAGATTGGAGGAAAAAATGGAAGAGAGGAAGGAGGAGAAGAAGGAGGAGGAAAGAAACGGTAGAGGGGAGGTGGGGGAGAAAATGAGAGAACTGGAGAGAAGGCTGGAAAGGAAAGAAAAGGAGGAGAGAAGAAGAAACATTGTAATAAGAGGGCTGGAAGTAAAAGAAGGAGGGAGGAAAGAAAATGCAGAAAAATTACTAGAAGGAATAGGAGCGAAAGTAAAGGCAATAGAGGTGAAGAGAATAGGAGGTGATGCAGAAAAAGGAAGGGAAATGGTGCTGTTGAAATTGGAGAATGAAGAACAGAAATGGGAGGTTATGGAAAAAAAGAGGAGCCTAGTGGGGAGGAAGGAAAGAATTACGGAAGACCTATCGTGGGAGGAAAGAAGAATGAATTGGAGGTTGAGAGAGATAGCGAGAGGGGAGGAAAGAGAGGGTAGGAGGGCATGGATTAAGGCAGGCAGAATAAGGTTGGAAAATACTTGGTGGAGATGGGATATGGAAGAGGAGGTGTTAAAGGACGAAAAGGGAAGGAGAAAAAAGGAGAGCAGAGGAGGGAAGAAAGGGAAAGAAGGTAAAGGAGGAGAGTGAGAGGTAGGAATGGAGACGGGGGAATAAGAGGAGAAGAGGATAGAGGGGGTGAGATAGAGAAGGACAACGCGAAAGTTAGAAGAGAAGAAGAGGGGGGAAGTAAGTCAGTTTGGAGGATAGTATTCTGGAACGTAGCTGGGTTGGAAAATAAAGATAAGGATTTTTGGGAAGGGCTGAAGAAAGAAGATGTGTTAGTCATGTTAGAGACCTGGATAGGAGAAAAGGGCTGGGAAAGAATAAGGGGGAGACTTCCAAAAGGGTACGAGTGGGGGGGCAAATGGCGAAGAAAAAAAATAAAAAAGGAAGAGCAATAGGAGGGATGATAATGGGAATAAGGAAAGGACTGAAAGAAAAGGGAACGGCAATAGAAATAGATAGGGAGGGCTGGATTGCGGGAAAGGTCAGAACAGATGGCGAGAATTGGAGTATTATAGGGGTGTATGCAAAGAAAGAGGGGATGGAGGAAAACGTACAGGAGTTAGGAGATAGAATGGAAAAGAAAGAAGAAGGAAGGTATACGATAATTGGGGGAGATTTTAATGCGAGGACTGGTCAAGAAGGTGGGAGGTTAGAGGAAGAGGAGGGAGGAGGACTAGGAGAAGGAAGAAGGTCGAAGGACAAGAAGGTGGACAGAGAGGGGAGGCTGTTGGTAAATATCTTAGAGGAGAGAGGATGGGAGATATTCAATGGAAATGTGAGAGGAGACGAGGAGGGAGAGTTTACTTTCACGGGGGGAAGAGGAGATACGGTGATTGACTACATAATAGGGGAAGGAGAAGTAAGAGAGAAGATAGTGAGCATGGTAGTGGGGGAGAGAGTAGACTCGGACCATCACCCATTGGAAATAGTAGTAAGAAGGGGGGAAGAGGAGAAAGGCAGAAGAGGAGGGTGGAAGAAAAAAAGCAGGGGGGTGTGGAACGAGGAAGGAGCAAAGAGGTTTAGAGAAAAAATAGGAGAGGTGGAAGAAAAAGAAGAAGAGTTGAATAAGGAATGGGAAGAAATAGAAACAAGAATAACAGAGGCAATAAAAGGGGTAGAGGAGGAGCTGGGAAATAAGAAAGGGAAGGTGGGATGGTGGGATGAGGAATGTCGAGAAGCGAAGAAAGAGACAAGGAGAAAATTAAGGGACTGGAGGAAGAAAAGAGGAGAGGCCAGTGCGTACAAGGAAAGGAGGAAAGAATTTAAGGAGATATGTAAGAGAAAAATAGATAGATAGATAGATAGATATAGTTTAATATGCCCGAGCAACTGCTAAAGGGCAAAAAGTAAAATACAAAAATCGAAATACAGAACAATAATAATAACAATAATAATAATAATGCCAAGCATACACAGGCTCACTCTCAGCCTACATGCAACGCAAACATTCAACAAGAACTTATAACTAGCGCAACTTAAAAACTAATTAAAGACTAAATGTAACGAAGACAAAAATAGAGGGAACATGGCATGGGTTACCCGTAAGCGAAGTGGTCACTCGAATTCAGATGAAAATAAGAATAGACGCAGAAGACCTTTGAATGATGCTAAGGAAGATGCTGATGTAATACTGCTAGGAAGTGAGTGCCAAAAATATATGGCGGAAAGCTGGAATGAATTTCTGTACGTGACAGTTCTATGAGCAGGAATATGGAAAGATGAAGTGAAGGAAGCAGCCAAGCGATCGGACCTTCTAAGAGAAGGATCAGGAGAGGTAAACAGTTCACGTAAATATGTAGGAGAAGACAAATGCAAAATACGATACATCTGGCATCCCAGAAAATATAAGCGTCTATTCCTAACAGAAAGCCAACCTAACTGACGCCTGTAAAGCGTAATATGTTCGTCACGTTTTAAATTAAAAATAAAACGAACACAGCAGTTAGTTAGTCGCTGCAATTTAGTATCCAACCCATCGCTCAGGCCATGATACACTAGGCAACAGTAGTTTATGTGGGGCATAATCAGAGTAGAGACAAGTTTGATTCTAAGATTGGTGGAAAGAGAACCCTTGTTAAACTTGAGATTATGCAACACATGATGGACCCTTTGTGAAATCAATGAGATATGTCGCGCCCAAGAGAGATCGAAAGTAAACATAACCCCAAGATTTCTCACCTCATGCACAAATGGAAGAGGCGTATTGTTAACAAGGATAGGTGGTAAATTACTAAGATTAATTGCATTGACATACGCTTGACTTCCAAATATAATGACTTTGGATTTAGCGGGTTGAGTTTAAGTCCATTCTATTAGCATAGTTAAAAAGAGCTTGGGCATCCTTAGAAATTAATTCTAGAGCACTGAGAATATCAGCAGGTGAGCAAAGGCGATAGATTTGTATATCATCTGCAAAAATCATATGAGATGCATAACGCAAAACTTTGTATATGTCGTTGATGAACAAAGAAAAAAGCAGAGGACCAAGAACGGAGCCTTGAGGGACCCAGACGAAGTAAATAACTATTCAGAGAGATTACCCGCATCGTCAATAACAGCTTGAGAAACGGCCAGTTAAGTAGGAGAAAATCCATTAAAACGCACAAAAAGCCAAATTTCTTTAATTTTAAAAAAAAAATAAAGAGGGAAAACCATGAAAAACCTTATAAAATCGAACAGTACATGAGGTTATGAACCCATATAAACCCCCCCCTTTTTTGATATCTTTAAAACCGAAAGTCCCGATGATTTTTAAACCCCTGACGGTATGAAACCCTTTTCCCCGGATTGAGTATGATTTTAAAATTAAAGGGGGGTACCCCAAAATATTTAAAATAAAAAAATCTTCTCCATTTTTAAAAAAGACAGTTCGGGTAATTCCAAGGGTTTTGGTCAAAACGGGGAAGGGGTTTCAACCCTTAAAAGGGGGAAAATTTTCCTTCTTCCACTCGGTAAAACCAACGAAGAATCAAGGAGCTTTAAAAGGGGGACAAAACAAGAGAAAAACCGGCCCTGTACACGAAGTAATACGGGGAACCCTTTCCCCCCGAACATACAGTGAAGAGGTCTCTCACCCCTAATTTAAGGATTTCACAAGGGGGAGAAGGAAAAAAAAATTCAGGACGATAAAAAGGACAAAGATAAAAGAAAAGGTGAAAAAGTTAAAAGAGGCAAAGGGGCTGAACTTTATAACAGACCCGTTTAGAGCCCAATGGCGGGCGAAAAAAATGTAGGGGAAGTGGAGGGGGTTTCAAGTCCCCCACAAGCTCCCCCAAAAGGGGTTTAAAAAGGGGGTTGTAATCCCAAGAAAAACGGTAGAAAATTTATTTTAGCACCCCAATGTCTTTTAAATTTGGAGGAAAAGGGGCCCAAGGGGGGCACCCAAAAGAGATTTGGGGGCTTTTTGTCCCCATAAAACCGACCAAATTTTTGAACCGAGGGGGTCAACCCGGGGGAGCCAAAAAAGGGGGCCTTTTAAATTGATAGGACCGAGGGGGCAAAAAAACAAGAGCCCCCACAATTGCTGGACAAGACCCACACACCCCCCCCCAAAATAGCCCCCAGCAACCCCCCAATTTGACCCTACCGTGCCGGCGTAAAAAAAAAGAGATCACAGAATCAAGCCCAACCCCTTTTAATTCCCCCCGGGGAGAAAAACGCTAGTCTATTTTAAACCCCAAGGACACTGGCTTCCCAGTCGGGGCCCAGAATAAGGGAGGGGGAAGAAATTATATGATATGATTTTTCAACCCCCTCTACCACCAAAATCATAAAGGTATCAGAGTGGGCAGTATGTGGGTAGGTCAGAAAGACAATATGAACAAGGTAGACATGATTCCGAAAAAAATTTCCCAAATTACCGACATTAGATTCAAATTTAAGTCACCCCAAAAATGTGTTTTTTTAAAGAGGGGGGAATCGATTTTGAGTCGACAAAAGTTCAAAAAAGCCCCTTTGGTTTCTTAAAAGTGAAAATAAACCGAAACCTTTGGTTTACAAATTCTAAAAAGAAAATATTTGGTAAAATTTTGGGGAGCCCCCATTGAGGTGACCAAAATCTTAGCTTAAGTGATTTTGTACAAACACCCACCCCACCCCCATCCGTCCCACTCGAACCCCTATAAAAAAATGTCACTAAAGCCAAACCCCCCCATGGAGAGCTCCTTGACCCCCCTTTTTTGGAGCCGGGAAAGACTGATAAAAACAAAATAGAAAAACATTAATAAACTAGTTCCACGCGGGGGAAAAGGGTTTTTGGGAATGAGCCAAAAAAAAAACCCCAAGAGGACTAAAAAATAAAAGCCACGCTGATGGGGGGGAAAAGGGAATGAGTGCCCAAAAATGAGATAAAAAAACGAGCTTTGAGTCAAAACCCCGATTAATAAAATACAGGCTTCCCGTCAGAGTGCCTGACTAAACACGACCCCTCTCCCCCAAAAACCCCCAAAAAATTTTTTTTTTTGGGGCCCACACGTTTTTTTTTGGGTGCATTTTTTCAGGGGGCCCCCTTTGGGGGAAAAGCAGCTGGGTTTCCCATCCCACCCCCCCCGGGGCCCGGGGTTTTTTGGGCCTTTTTGGGCCCTCTCTGCAGGGGGTGCACGCCGACCCCTTTTTTTTAAGAACATTCCCGCATAAAAAAACCCCGCGCTGGGGTTTTAAACGTAAATGATTAAAGAGTTCGTAGGCGAAAAAAAAGGGGGGGGGGGTCACGACAGCGGCCACCGGCAGATTTTTTAAAAAGGGACGGGCCTAAAAAACCGAAAATTTTCACGTCAGCTCGGGGATCCCCGAAGTTTTAAAACCTTTTAAAAAACGCAAAAAAAAAGGGGAAAACAGGCTTTGGGGAAAAAGGGCCCCTCCCAAAAATTTAAATTTTTTTCCCCAAAAAGAAAATGCAAAAACCAAGAAGGGGAAATCCCCCCAAAAACCCTCCTAAGCCCCACGAATCTCATCCACAAGGCAAAAACCCCCGTTGCCCAACTCGACAATGCGTGGCTTTTTTTTTTTCCCCCCCCAACCCGGGAAAAAATTTTAAAAATTTAAAACCCAAGCTTATCATTAAGTATAGTTTTTTGTTCGCCGCTCCCTTTTTACAAAAGCAGAAAAACTCGCATTCGTTTTACTAAAATTTTCACTCAGTCTTGCTTTTTGATCACCCCCCAAGTGCTGGTCTTTTGAACCCAAAAAAAATTTTTAAAATCGTATTGTCAAAAAGCGATTTCGACAGAAAAATGCGAAGAGCGCCCACGCTTATGGGGTCCCAGGGAAAAAAATTAAAGTTTTAAAGTATTGTCAGGGGGGGTGGACAGGAAAAATTTTAAAAAAAAGAAAAGACTTGAAAAAAAGCGCCGGTTTTCCGGGGTGACACCCCAAAAGGGTTTGGGGCACAGCCCTTTTAAAAAAAATCTCTTACATGTCATTCAATAAAATTTTGTCGAAATTTGGGGTTTTTTTCCCCTTTTGGGGCACAACGTTTTTCAACCGTCACACAAATGGCAATGAAAAAAAAAAAAATTTCCCCCAAAAAAGTGCGTGAGTACACTTATTGAGACAGCCAAAAATTTTTCGACGCGACTGAGTAGTTTTTAAAAAGGGCCCCAAAAAGGGGGTTTTTCCAGACCGCTTCCCCAAAAATTTTTCCCCCTATCGTCGCCCCCAAAAAACGATAAACGGGCCCAAACCGACGGGGGGCAGGGAAAAAGGGCAGGAAAGGCAAATCAAAAAAGGGGCACACGCAAAGAAAAAAAAACCTCCTCCATGGAAGATTCCAAAATAAAAAAGTAATAATGAAAAAACCCCCTCAGCCCCAAAAAAATGAGAATTTAAATAGCCCCCTGGTACCAATTAAACCCCCCGTAAAGAGCAACAAAAAGACGGGGCCTTTAAAACCTGCAAAAAAAAAACCCGAAGGCAGTTGCAAAAAAAAAAAAATTCCACTTGAAATGGAGCCACACAACCCGGGGGGCCCCCACAGCTTTTTCACCAAAAAGAGGGGAAAAAAAAAAGGAAGGGGGAAACCCAGAGGGGGAAAAAAAAGTGGGGGAGGGAAGGGGGAAAAGGGGGGGGATTGGGGGGAAATTTGGAAAAGGGGGGGAAGGAAAAGGGGGGGAAAGAGGAAAGGAAATTTTTAAAAGGAAAAAGGGGGGAAAAACACTTTATAAGTTATTTTGGAGGAGTAAGGGGGGGTGGAGGAGGGGGGAAGGGGGGAGAGGGGCCCCAAAAAAAAGGGGCGGAAAGGGGGAAAGTCCCAAAAAAATGGGGAGAAATTATGAAGGGGAAAAAAAAGGACAAAGGGGGCCAAAAAGGGAAAAGGAGGATTCCAGGAGAGCCCGGAAGCGAGGGGGGAAGGATTTTTTGGTTTTTGGGGGGGGAAAAATTTTAAAAAAAAAATTGGATTGGGGGGGGGGGGGGATGGCCGGGGAAATTTTTGGGAAAGGGGAAAGGGGGAATTGCCGCCCCAAAAAAAAGAAAGGGGGGGAAGGGAAAAAAAGGGGGGAAAAAATAAAAGGGGGGGGACAAAAATGCCTTCTTTGTATAAGGTTTTTCACGCCATTCTGGGGGGAGGGAAGGGAGGGATAGAGGGAAAAAGAAAAATACCGAAACCCAGAAATTTTAGAAGGGGGGAAGGGGGAAAAAATTTTTCAACCCTTTACGTGGGGTTTAAAAAAAAAAGGAAAAGAAGGGGTTTTTGAAGAAAAGGGGAAAAAAAAAAAGCATGTTTTGGGGACCTTAAGGCGGGGGGTTCGTTGGTTTTGGAAAAAAGGGAAAAAATAAAAAAACTATGAAGAAAAGGGGGGGAAAAAGGGAAAAGGGGCTGGTGAGGGGAAGGGGGGGGAAAAAATGGTTTTTAAAAAAGGGGGAAATTAAAGGGGAAAAAGGGGAAAAACGAAAATTTGGGGGGGGGGTTTTTTGGGGGGGGGAGGGAAAAAAAAACAGGGTTGCCCTTTTAGCCCCCCTTTGTTCAAGGGGGTTTCAGCAGGGGGGGGGAGGGGAAAAGGGGGAGAGTTAAAAAGGGAGGGAAATGCTAGGGGGGAAGAAGGTGTATACCCCCGGCCAATGGTGTATAGTGCTAATCGCAGAGGGGGGGCCCAAAAGAGGGCCCGTTTGAAAGCTAGAGGGGTACCCGGGCAGGGGAAAAGGGGTTTTTAAATTTAAAAAAGGGGGGGAAAAAAAAAATAAAAAAAGGGTTTTGGAAAGAGGAGGGGGGGGAAATAAGAGAAAAAAGGGGGTGGGAAGGAAAAATTTTGAAAAGGTGGGGAATTTTGGGGGAAATTTTTTATAAAGTTTTCAAAAAAAAAAAAGGGGGGGGAAAAACCCAAAAAAAAGGGAAAAAGGGGGAAAAAAAAAAGGGCCCCCAAATTTTTAAAGGAAAAAAAAGGGGGGGGGGAAAGAGGAGATTCGGGAAAAAAAGGGGGGAAAAAAACCCCCGGCGGGGTTTTTTAGCTGGGGTTTTTGGGGGGGGTTTTTTTTTTTTGGGGCGGAAATATGGGGATGGGAGAAAAAGGGGGGGAAAAAAAGAATTGGGGAAAAAAGGTTTTTTTAGATGGGTATTGGGGCGGGAAAAAGAAACTCCGTTTTTTCTAGTGAGGGGGGGGTTTTTAAAGGGGAAAAAAATTTAAAGGGAGGCAGGAAAGGGGGGGATGGGGGATTTGGGGGGAAAAAAAATTTTTGGGGAAAGGGGAAAAAGTAATTGGCGAGGGTTTTTTGGGAAAAAATTTAAAAAGAGAGATGAAGGGAAAGCTGGCTTTAGATTTGGGGGAAAAAAAGAAGGAAAAAACTTTTTTAAACAGAGGGTGTGGGGTTTTTAAAAAAGGGGGGAAAAAATAAAAGGGAATGGGGGCAAAAATTTCTTAAAAAATTTTTTTAAAAAGGGGGGGGGAGACGCAGAGAAAAGAGAGGGGGGGGGGAGGATTGAAAATCAGAAATAAAAAAATTTGGGTTTTTTGGGGTAAAGGGAAGGGTATCCCGGGGGGTTTTAAGAAGGGATGGGGAGAAAATAGAAAAAGGGGAAAGGGGTTTTGGGGAGTTTTTAGATTAGGGAAAAAAAGGGGGAGACAGTTTGGGGGGGAACGGAGGAAAAAAAAAGTGTGGGTTTGGGGGTTTTGGGAAAAAGGGGAAAGGGGGGGAGCAGGGAGGGGGAAAGGGAAAAGTGGGGAAAAAAGGAATTCGGGGAAAAGGGGAAACGGGCCCAAAAAGGGGTTTTGGAGGGGGTTTTTTTCCCAGAAAAGGGGGAAGGGGGGGAAAGGATTTAAATTAAAAAGGGGAAAAAGAATGAGGGAAAGGGGGAATTTTGGGGGGGTTTTTAAAAGGGGGGTTTTGTGGGGAAAAAAAGGGGGGGATGGGGGAGGAGGATAGGGGAGGGGAAAGGGGGGAGGGAAAGTAGAAAAAGGGAAAAAAGTGTTAATTGTTCTGTTATGGGGGGTTGGGGAAAGGGTGGAGCGTGAAGGAATGATAGTGGAAAAAAGGGGTACGGGTTTTTTGGGGGAAAATTAAGGAAGTTTGGTGAGGGGAAAAAAAGGGGGGAAAAAAGAAAAAAAGACGAAAAAATGGAGGACCCGGAGGAGAAGGGGGGAAAAAAACGGGGGAGAAAGATAGAAAAGGGGTTTGGGGCCCCAAAATTTTTAAGGGGAAAAAGGGGAAAAAGGGGGGATAGCGAGGAGATTATGGGGGGGGAAAGAAGAAAAAATGGGCCGGGGGGGGGTGAAAGGAACGAGGGACACTTCAAAAAAGAGGAATATAAAAATTTTTAAAAAGGAAGGGGAAAAAAAAAGGGAAGGTAAAGACCAACTGGGGGGAAAATGAAAAGGGGTTTTTTTAAAGGGGGAAAAGGGGGAAGGGGGAAAGGGAAAAAAAGGTGATATTGGGGGGCAAAAAAGGGGGTTTGGGTTTAAAAAAATTTTTTGGGGGAAACTAGGAGACGGGAGGAGAAAGGCGGGTTTTTTGGGGGGGAGGGGGAAAAGGGGGGGGGGGCTTCCCAGGATTTAGATTTCCGGGGGTAAGTGGTTTAAAAAGGAAAAGGGGTTGGGAGAGAAAAAAAAAAGGGGGGAAAGGGGGGGCCCCCAAATGCACCGGGAAAAAACGGGGGAAAGGGGAAAAAAACACGAGAGTGATGGGGGGGGAACTTCCTTGAAACCCCGAGGGGGGAAAAGGGGGGGGGCAAAAAGGGGGGAAACAGGGGCCCAAAAAAGGGGGGGGGTCCCACGGAAAAAGGGGGGGGGGTGGGGGGAAAAGGAAGGAAGAATGGACGGCCGAAAAAAGGGGGAAGAAAAAAGGGGGGAAGGGGGGGGGGGGGGGGGGGGGTAAATATTTTTGTAAGGTCGGCAAAAGGCCAAGCAAAGGGAAGAAAAAAAAACGGGGTTGGGTAGTTCCTCAAAATTAAAAAAAACCCCTTTGGGGGAAACCTACGGGGAAAAAAAATAAAAAAACAAAATATACATAATAATACATAATAATAGGAAAAAAAAAAACCCCAATTCCCCCGGAATCCAAGAAAAACGAAACTCCCCAACAAATTTTTTGAAAAGAATCCAAAGCGACCTTGGCAAGGACGAAGTTTTTTTAAAAAAAATTTAAAAAAATTTAAATTTAAAAATTAAATAAAAATCCAAAAAAAAAACGCATATTTCCCTTTTTAATCCAAAAAAAAAAACCCCGAGGGTGTACCGAAAATTTTTGTAAAATCCGAACGACCTTGGCGATGAAAAGTTAGTTTTTAAATTTTAATTTTAAAAAAAAATTTTTAAAAATTTAAAAAAAGGTTTTTAAAAAACACATATCCGTTAGGGGAACCCCCAAAAAAAAAACAGAGGGGGTTTCTGAATGTTAAGGGGAAAAAGAATCCGAAGCGCCTTGGGGGGTGACGAAGTTGTTAACTAATTTAAAAAAATTTTTAATTTTAAAAAATTAAAAAATTTTTTTTAAAAAACACACCCCTTTTTTCCCCCCGGAAAACCCAAAAAAAAACCCCCGGGGGCTGACTGAAAATTTTTAAATTTTTAATCCGAAAAAACCCCCTTTGGGGGTGACGGAAAAAAGTTTTAAAAAAAATTTAAAAAAAATTTTTAAAAATTTTAAAAAAAAGGTAAAAAAAACCCCCCATATCCTATCGGAAAAACCCAAAAAAAAAAAAAGGGGGCCACAAAAAATTTAAAAAGAATCCGAAACGACCTTGGGGGTGACAAAAAAATTAAATTTTAAAAAAATTTAAAAAAAATTTTTAACAATTAAAAAAGTTTTAAAAAACACCGCCCAAACCCCCCGGAAAACCCAAAAAAAAACAGAGACCCACAACAAGGTAGAATAAAATCCGAAAAAAAACCCCCTTTTTGTGGGGGGGAAATTGTTAATTAAATTTAAAAAAAATTAAAAATTTAAAAAAAAATTAAAAAACCCCCCCCTTTTTTTTTTTTATTAATCCTTTTTTTTATGCCAAAAAAAAAAACTTTTAAAAAAAACCCCAAAAAAAATATTTTTTTTTTCAAAAAAATCAAATTTTTAAAAAGGGGGCCCCCAATTTTTTTTCCCCCTTTAAAGATTTATTATTTTTTGATTTTAAAAAAGTTTCCCAAAAAAATTTTTTTTTAGAAAATTTTTCCCGGGGGCCCCCAAAAAATCCTAATTTTTTATCTTTAATTGAAAAAATTTAAAAATTTTTTGGGGGGATTTTCCTGATTTTTTTTAAAAACATTATTACACCAGTACCCCCTTCGGCAAAAAAAAAGAAGGCCCTTTTTGGTTGACCATTCTCCTATCGGAAAAAGTTAAACAAAGATTTTAAATAAAAGAAAACGATGATTTTTTTACAAAAACAGTTTGCCAAAAAGTCATTAATTTTTGTTGGGGTTTTCTTTAAAATTTTATGAAATTCAGAAACGGTAATGAATTTTTTACATTTTTTCCCCTTTTAAAAGGGTTACAATATTTGTTTGGAAAATAGTTCCAGGCGATTTGCCCCCTTAAAAATTTTAAGTCCCCTTTTGGGAAAAAGACTGAAAATTACATCGAAGTAAATCGTAGCACTTCTTTCTATATTTTATAATGGTACGATTGGGGGACTTACCCAAAAAAAAATTTTTTTTACATTTTTTTTGAGGGGGGGAAAAAAATTTTAAATATTTTTTTTTAAAAAGGGGAAAAAAATTTTTCCCAAAATTTTTCGTCGAAAATAATTAAATTTTAAAAAAAGGGGATCGAGATGGGGGTCTTTTTGATAAGAGAACTTAAAAAAAATTTTTATTTTTGGCGTACTTTTTTAAAAAAGCAAACTATGAGAAAAACCCCAAAAATTTTTTCGCTAATAGCGCCAATGTTTGCCCAGCGTGTGGGGCCGTTATACGCGCCAAAAGAGGGGGCCGGATTATTATATATTGTTTCGTTGGGGGCTCGCCGCATCTTTTGCGGCGCCCCGCCGCCCCACAAAAAAGCGGAAAATTTTTTTGCCCAGGGGGGCCCCGGGGGAGGGGGGGAACGGCGAGATTTTTCCCCCGGGGTTTAATTTAAAATTTGTTTTTCCCCTTCTGGGGGAAAAATTTCCTTTTTTTTCCCCAAAAAAAAAAAAAACGCGCGGGCAAAACCCCACCCACAACCCCGGCCACCGTCGAGGGGACGTGGCGAGGGGAAAACAAGGGGGGGTCGATTACCCGGGAGGGGTGGCAAAAAAAGGAAAGCAGCAGAGTCGCGGGCGCGAGAGAAGCGCGGGGGGGGGGGGGGGCACGTCGGCAGCGGGGGGGGCGAGGGGCCCCCCAAGCGGGGGGGCCCCCAAAAAACATGGGTGAACCCCGGCTTCAGGGAAAAAGGGGGTCAAACAAAACATCGACCACGGGGGATGATTTTTAAAACCCCCCCAGGGGCCCCCAAAGGGGGGCACACCCCGGGGGAAAACCCCCTTCCGCCGTCTAAGGGGGGAAAAATTTAGAATCGACGCCGCGAGGGACCGTTGCACGCCCCCGAAGGGGGGTCGGATGACAGCACTCGCGGGGGACACCGGGCTTGCAAAAAACGCGGGGCCCCCCTTGGGGGGCGCGCCCCCCCAGGGGGGGGACCGTATCTTTTCCCCAAAACGAGCGGGCTTTGCGTTTTCCCCTCTCTGGGTTTTTTCCTCCGGGGGAATCTTTTTTTAAGATCGCGATAGCCCCCCCGAGTGGGGGATTTTGATATTCGTTGGAGGTCAAAGGGGGGGGGAAAAAAGGCGGCAGGAGCCCAGGGGGAGGGGGTTTCCCCGGGGAGGTTGCCCTAAAAACGCGATATGAAAAAAAAAAAACCCCCCCCCCCGGGAAACGCCTCGCTGGGGAAAAACTTTGGTTAAGATTTTAAATTTTTGCAAAACGAAAAAAGGAAACGAAGGGCCTCGGGGGGGTCGTGGGGCCCCGGGGGAAACCGGGGGACAACCCCCGTGGGGGAATCCCTGGAGATCGGGGGTGGGGGTTTAAAAGGGGTTTGGGATCGCGAGAATTGCGTTGTTCCCCCGGGGCCCCCCGGGATACGGGCCCCAACGGGCCGGGATTCGAAAAATTTGCTTCCGTTTTTTTTTTTCGCGTCGGGAAATTTGGTGGTTTTTGAGCGTGGGGGAGCTTCGAGGGGGTTCGACTTTCGTTTTAGGGGGTTTATAAGTGCTCTCCGTTTAAAAATTTGCCCCGGTTTTACTTGCGGGTTTCCCTCCTATTCCGTTTAAAAAAATTAACCCCGTTCCCCGCTTCGTGCTTTAGATGTTAATTTCGTATTCTTCCGGGGGTTTTTCCGGGGGGTATGAGATACGACCCTTTAGTCAAAGGTGGTTGGCCTTCTCCCCCCCTTGGGGCCCAAATTTTAGGGGATATCGCGCTTTTTTTGGGTTTAAAAAAACCCCGAAAACCCCCCCCTTGCGCCCGATTTGAAAAATCTCGCGTTAAATTTTAAATCCCTTTTTACAGGGTTTTTGTACGGGGGCCCCCCCCGGGTTTCCACGCAACCAAGCGTGATCCCCCTTTTCTCGCGACATTTTGCCCTTAACCTCACTCCTGGGGTGATTTAAAACGCTTAAATTTTTTTTCATAATTCATTTATTTTTAAAAATTTTTGAGAAAAGAACCCTTTCCCGGGGGGTTTCTAGAGCCCGATTAATATCCCTTGGGGGTGTCTCGCGTCCCCAAATTTTTTTTCTTTTAAAAATCTCGACACCCCCCCCCCCGGGTTTTTTCGTGATTTATTTTCGAAATTATTTGTGTTTTTTAAACGAAGCCGGGGGGCTAAATTTTTATTTTCTCGACAAAACCCCCCTCAAAAATATTTTCTTTTTTTTCTGACCCGAGTAAAATTAACGGGCCCCCCCCCCCAGTTTCCGGCCCCCTTCATTAAAAACCCCCCCGTTATTAGGGCAACAGCCGATTCCACGCACCCCCCCACACTTCGTTTTGCGTTTTCGTTTGGTTTTTTGGGGATTTCGTGGAAAGCGAAAGGGGACGCCTAAAATTTTTAACCTTTCGTGGGGTATCGGGGGGCGAGGGGAAAAAAAATGGAGGGCCAACCATCCCCCCTTCTCCTAAATCCTTTTGAACCGGCTCCGTCCCGGTGGTCCGGGGTGCAAAAAATCGGGCAAAATAATAATTAATATATATACATATAATATTTTTTAAAAGAGTATGTGCGTATGTGTGTTTTAGTATTATGTATATAATATAATATATAAATTTTAATATTATAATATATTACATATATCCTTCATATATAGTCATATATAGTTAAAAATTTTTTAAAAATTTTTAAACCTCCGGAGAGGGAAACCGTAGCAATTCAGGTAAATTCTTTCGCAAGCAGCCACTCCAAATTTTTTGGAACAATTTTTTGGGCTTGCGAACTTTTTTTTGGAATAGTTTTTTTAAAGGCTTTCGGGGTTTTTTGAAGAAGAAAATATAAAGCGATGAGACACTTACACAATACTATAAAATTCTTTTTCAAAAAACAAACTTTCCTACAAAAATTAACATTGCTGTTTTTTTCTTCACACAGTTGTGTAATATTAATAGAATTAAAAAAATTTCCCTATTCTCTTTTTTTTTAATCGTTACGCATGATTTGAAAAAAAAGTTTGGTAGTACCGTCTAACTAAAATTTTAATTTTTGTATGTTGCATACTCTCTTAACTTTAATGTATAATAGAAGCACAATTTCTCGTCAATTTTTTTTTTGATTTTTTCATTCACCCCGGGGTGTGAATGACTTAAAAAACTTTTCTAAACAATTTTGCATATTTAATTGTAACTAAATAAAGTTTTTATGTCAACAAAGCCTT